>NW_028119756.1:0-79000 GCF_965119305.1 Pelophylax lessonae
GGATAGTCTGTGTTGGTACGTGTGAGATCCACCTTTCCAAGTTTTTGGGGTTCATCTCATACTTCTGAAGATTTGAGGGTGCTGCCTGTTCCATACTCCCCCTACTCCTCCTCCAGCCTTTTAGGGGTACAAACAATAGTAATTGGGGCCTTGTGTGGTTGTGTGCGTGTGATATACATACACTTTTTTTGATCATATTTTCTATTCCGCTATTTAATCAAAAACCTTTGGGGATCAGTTAAATTGGGGGATAGTTTGTGTTGGTACGTGTGAGATCCACCTTTCCAAGTTTTTGGGGTTCATCTCATACTTCTGAAGATTTGAGGGTGCTGCCTGTTCCATACTCCCCCTACTCCTCATCCAGCCTTTTAGGGGTACAAACAATAGTAATTGGGGCCTAGTGTGGTTGTGTGCGTGTGATATACATACGCTTTTTTTGATCATATTTTCTATTCCGCCATTTAATCAAAAACCTTTGGGGATCAGTTAAATTGGAGGATATTCTGTGTTGGTACGTGTGAGATCCACCTTTCCAAGTTTTTGGGGTTCATCTCATACTTTTGAAGATTTGAGGGTGCTGCCTGTTCCATACTCCCCCTACTCCTCATCCAGCCTTTTAGGGGTACAAACAATAGTAATTGGGGCCTAGTGTGGTTGTGTGCGTGTGATATACATACACTTTTTTGATCATATTTTCTATTCCGCTATTTAATAAAAAACCTTTGGGGATCAGTTAAATTGGGGCATAGTCGGTGTTGGTACTTGTGAGATCTACCTTTCCAAGTTTTTGGGGTTCATCTCATACTTCTGAAGATTTGAGGGTGCTGCCTGTTCCATACTCCCCCTACTCCTCATCCAGCCTTTTAGGGGTACAAACAATAGTAATTGGGGCCTAGTGTGGTTGTGTACGTGTGATATACATACACTTTTTTTATCATATTTTCTATTCCGCTATTTAATCAAAAACCTTTGGGGGTCAGTTAAATTGGGGGATAGTCTGTGTTGGTACGTGTGAGATCAACCTTTCCAAGTTTTTGGGGTTCATCTCATACTTCTGAAGATTTGAGGGTGCTGCCTGTTCCATACTCCCCCAACACCTCATCCAGCCTTTTAGGGGTACAAACAATAGTAATTGGGGCCTAGTGTGGTTATGTGCGTGTGATATACATACACTTTTTTTGATCATATTTTCTATTCCGCTATTTAATCAAAAACCTTTGGGGATCAGTTAAATTGGGGGATAGTCTGTGTTGGTACGTGTGAGATCCACCTTTCCAAGTTTTTGGGGTTCATCTCATACTTCTGAAGATTTGAGGGTGCTGCCTGTTCCATACTCCCCCTACTCCTCATCCAGCCTTTTAGGGGTACAAACAATAGTAATTGGGGCCTAGTGTGGTTGTGTGCGTGTGATATACATTCACTGTTTTTGATCATATTTTCTATTCCGCTATTTAATCAAAAACCTTTGGGGATCAGTTAAATTGGGGGATAGTCTGTGTTGGTACGTGTGAGATCCACCTTTCCAAGTTTTTGGGGTTCATCTCATACTTCTGAAGATTTGAGGGTGCTGCCTGTTCCATATTCCCCCTACTCCTCATCCAGCCTTTTAGGGGTACAAACAATAGTAATTGGGGCCTAGTGTGGTTGTGTGCGTGTGATATACATACACTTTTTTGATCATATTTTCTATTCCGCTATTTAATAAAAAACCTTTGGGGATCAGTTAAATTGGGGGATAGTCTGTGTTGGTACTTGTGAGATCTACCTTTCCAAGTTTTTGGGGTTCATCTCATACTTCTGTAGATTTGAGGGTGCTGCCTGTTCCATACTCCCCCTACTCCTCATCCAGCCTTTTAGGGTTACAAACAATAGTAATTGGGGCCTAGTGCGGTTGTGTGCGTGTGATATACATACACTTTTTTTGATCATATTTTCTATTCCGCTATTTAATCAAAAACCTTTGGGGATCAGTTAAATTGGGGGATAGTCTGTGTTGGTACGTGTGAGATCCACCTTTCCAAGTTTTTGGGGTTCATCTCATACTTCTGAAGATTTGAGGGTGCTGCCTTTTCCATACTCCCCCTACTCCTCATCCAGCCTTTTAGGGGTACAAACAATAGTAATTGGGGCCTAGTGTGGTTGTGTGCGTGTGATATACATACACTTTTTTTGATCATATTTTCTATTCCGCTATTTAATCAAAAACCTTTTGGGATCAGTTAAATTGGGGGATAGTTTGTGTTGGTACGTGTGAGATCCACCTTTCCAATTTTTTGGGGTTCATCTCATACTTCTGAAGATTTGAGGGTGCTGCCTGTTCCATACTCCCCCTACTCCTCATCCAGCCTTTTAGGGGTACAAACAATAGTAATTGGGGCCTAGTGTGGATGTGTGCGTGTGATATACATACGCTTTTTTTGATCATATTTTCTATTCCGCTATTTAATCAAAAACCTTTGGGGATCAGTTAAATTGGGGGATAGTCTGTGTTGGTACGTGTGAGATCCACCTTTCCAAGTTTTTGAGGTTCATCTCATACTTCTGAAGATTTGAGGGTGCTGCCTGTTCCAAACTCCCCCTACTCCTCATCCAGCCTTTTAGGGGTACAAACAATAGTAATTGGGGCCTAGTGTGGTTGTGTACGTGTGATATACATACACTTTTTTTATCATATTTTCTATTCCGCTATTTAATCAAAAACCTTTGGGGGTCAGTTAAATTGGGGGATAGTCTGTGTTGGTACGTGTGAGATCAACCTTTCCAAGTTTTTGGGGTTCATCTCATACTTCTGAAGATTTGAGGGTGCTGCCTGTTCCATACTCCCCCTACTCCTCATCCAGCCTTTTAGGGGTACAAACAATAGTAATTGGGGCCTAGTGTGGTTGTGTGCGTGTGATATACATACACTTTTTTGATCATATTTTCTATTCCGCTATTTAATAAAAAACCTTTGGGGATCAGTTAAATTGGGGCATAGTCTGTGTTGGTACTTGTGAGATCTACCTTTTCAAGTTTTTGAGGTTCATCTCATACTTCTGAAGATTTGAGGGTGCTGCCTGTTCCATACTAACCCTACTCCTCATCCAGCCTTTTAGGGGTACAAACAATAGTAATTGGGGCCTAGTGTGGTTGTGTACGTGTGATATACATACACTTTTTTTATCATATTTTCTATTCCGCTATTTAATCAAAAACCTTTGGGGGTCAGTTAAATTGGGGGATAGTCTGTGTTGGTACGTGTGAGATCAACCTTTCCAAGTTTTTGGGGTTCATCTCATACTTCTGAAGATTTGAGGGTGCTGCCTGTTCCATACTCCCCCAACACCTCATCCAGCCTTTTAGGGGTACAAACAATAGTAATTGGGGCCTAGTGTGGTTATGTGCGTGTGATATACATACACTTTTTTTGATCATATTTTCTATTCCGCTATTTTATCAAAAACCTTTGGGGATCAGTTAAATTGGGGGATAGTCTGTGTTGGTACGTGTGAGATCCACCTTTCCAAGTTTTTGGGGTTCATCTCATACTTCTGAAGATTTGAGGGTGCTGCCTGTTCCATACTCCCCCTACTCCTCATCCAGCCTTTTAGGGGTACAAACAATAGTAATTGGGGCCTAGTGTGGTTGTGTGCGTGTGATATACATTCACTTTTTTTGATCATATTTTCTATTCCGCTATTTAATCAAAAACCTTTGGGGATCAGTTAAATTGGGGGATAGTCTGTGTTGGTACGTGTGAGATCCACCTTTCCAAGTTTTTGGGGTTCATCTCATACTTCTGAAGATTTGAGGGTGCTGCCTGTTCCATACTCCCCCTACTCCTCATCCAGCCTTTTAGGGGTACAAATAATAGTAATTGGGGCCTAGTGTGGTTGTGTACGTGTGATATACATACACTTTTTTTGATCATATTTTCTATTCCGCTATTTAATCAAAAACCTTTGGGGATCAGTAAAATTGGGGGATAGTCTGTGTTGGTACGTGTGAGATCCACCTTTCCAATTTTTTGGGGTTCATCTCATACTTCTGAAGATTTGAGGGTGCTGCCTGTTCCATACTCCCCCTACTCCTCATCCAGCCTTTTAGGGGTACAAACAATAGTAATTGGGGCCTAGTGTGGTTGTGTGCGTGTGATATACATACGCTTTTTTTGATCATATTTTCTATTCCGCTATTTAATCAAAAACCTTTGGGGATCAGTTAAATTGGGGGATAGTCTGTGTTGGTACGTGTGAGATCCACCTTTCCAAGTTTTTGGGGTTCATCTCATACTTCTGAAGATTTGAGGGTGCTGCCGTTTCCATACTCCCCCTACTCCTCATCCAGCCTTTTAGGGGTACAAACAATAGTAATTGGGGCCTAGTGTGGTTGTGTGCGTGTGATATACATACACTTTTTTTATCATATTTTCTATTCCGCTATTTAATAAAAAACCTTTGGGGATCAGTTAAATTGGGGCATAGTCTGTGTTGGTACTTGTGAGATCTACCTTTTCAAGTTTTTGAGGTTCATCTCATACTTCTGAAGATTTGAGGGTGCTGCCTGTTCCATACTAACCCTACTCCTCATCCAGCCTTTTAGGGGTACAAACAATAGTAATTGGGGCCTAGTGTGGTTGTGTACGTGTGATATACATACACTTTTTTTATCATATTTTCTATTCCGCTATTTAATCAAAAACCTTTGGGGGTCAGTTAAATTGGGGGATAGTCTGTGTTGGTACGTGTGAGATCAACCTTTCCAAGTTTTTGGGGTTCATCTCATACTTCTGAAGATTTGAGGGTGCTGCCTGTTCCATACTCCCCCAACACCTCATCCAGCCTTTTAGGGGTACAAACAATAGTAATTGGGGCCTAGTGTGGTTATGTGCGTGTGATATACATACACTTTTTTTGATCATATTTTCTATTCCGCTATTTTATCAAAAACCTTTGGGGATCAGTTAAATTGGGGGATAGTCTGTGTTGGTACGTGTGAGATCCACCTTTCCAAGTTTTTGGGGTTCATCTCATACTTCTGAAGATTTGAGGGTGCTGCCTGTTCCATACTCCCCCTACTCCTCATCCAGCCTTTTAGGGGTACAAACAATAGTAATTGGGGCCTAGTGTGGTTGTGTGCGTGTGATATACATTCACTTTTTTTGATCATATTTTCTATTCCGCTATTTAATCAAAAACCTTTGGGGATCAGTTAAATTGGGGGATAGTCTGTGTTGGTACGTGTGAGATCCACCTTTCCAAGTTTTTGGGGTTCATCTCATACTTCTGAAGATTTGAGGGTGCTGCCTGTTCCATACTCCCCCTACTCCTCATCCAGCCTTTTAGGGGTACAAATAATAGTAATTGGGGCCTAGTGTGGTTGTGTACGTGTGATATACATACACTTTTTTTGATCATATTTTCTATTCCGCTATTTAATCAAAAACCTTTGGGGATCAGTAAAATTGGGGGATAGTCTGTGTTGGTACGTGTGAGATCCACCTTTCCAATTTTTTGGGGTTCATCTCATACTTCTGAAGATTTGAGGGTGCTGCCTGTTCCATACTCCCCCTACTCCTCATCCAGCCTTATAGGGGTACAAACAATAGTAATTGGGGCCTAGTGTGGTTGTGTGCGTGTGATATACATACGCTTTTTTTGATCATATTTTCTATTCCGCTATTTAATCAAAAACCTTTGGGGATCAGTTAAATTGGGGGATAGTCTGTGTTGGTACGTGTGAGATCCACCTTTCCAAGTTTTTGGGGTTCATCTCATACTTCTGAAGATTTGAGGGTGCTGCCTGTTCCATACTCCCCCTACTCCTCATCCAGCCTTTTAGGGGTACAAACAATAGTAATTGGGGCCTAGTGTGGTTTTGTGCGTGTGATATACATACACTTTTTTGATCATATTTTCTATTCCGCTATTTAATAAAAAACCTTTGGGGATCAGTTAAATTGGGGGATAGTCTGTGTTGGTACTTGTGAGAACTACCTTTCCAAGTTTTTGGGGTTCATCTCATACTTCTGAAGATTTGAGGGTGCTGCCTGTTCCATACTCCCCCTACTCCTCATCCAGCCTTTCAGGGGTACAAACAATAGTAATTGGGGCCTAGTGTGGTTGTGTGCGTGTGATATACATACACTTTTTTTGATCATATTTTCTATTCCGCTATTTAATCAAAAACCTTTGGGGATCAGTTAAATTGGGGGATAGTCTGTGTTGGTACGTGTGAGATCCACCTTTCCAAGTTTTTGGGGTTCATCTCATACTTCTGAAGATTTGAGGGTGCTGCCTGTTCCATACTCCCCCTACTCCTCATCCAGCCTTTTAGGGGTACAAACAATAGTAATTGGGGCCTAGTGTGGTTGTGTGCGTGTGATATACATACACTTTTTTTGATCATATTTTCTATTCTGCTATTTAATCAAAAACCTTTGGGGATCAGTTAAATTGGGGGATAGTCTGTGTTGGTACGTGTGAGATCCACCTTTCCAAGTTTTTGGGGTTCATCTCATACTTCTGAAGATTTGAGGGTGCTGCCTGTTCCATTCTCCCCTTACTCCTCATCCAGCCTTTTAGGGGTACAAACAATAGTAATTGGGGCCTAGTGTGGTTGTGTACGTGTGACATACATACACTTTTTTTGATCATATTTTCTATTCCGCTATTTAATCAAAAACCTTTGGGGATCAGTTAAATTGGGGGATAGTCTGTGTTGGTATGTGTGAGATCCACCTTTCCAAGTTTTTGGGGTACATCTCATACTTCTGAAGATTTGAGGGTGCTGCCTGTTCCATACTCCCCCTACTACTCATCCAGCCTTTTAGGGGTACAAACAATAGTAATTGGGGCCTAGTGTGGTTGTGTGCGTGTGATATACATACACTTTTTTTGATCATATTTTCTATTCCGCTATTTAATCAAAAACCTTTGGGGATCAGTTAAATTGGGGGATAGTCTGTGTTGGTACGTGTGAGATCCACCTTTCCAAGTTTTTGGGGTTCATCTCATACTTCTGAAGATTTGAGGGTGCTGCCTGTTCCATACTCCCCCTACTCCTCATCCAGCCTTTTAGGGGTACAAACAATAGTAATTGGGGCCTAGTTTGATTGTGTGCGTGTGATATACATACACTTTTTTTGATCATATTTTCTATTCCGCTTTTTAATCAAAAACCTTTGGGGATCAGTTAAATTGGGGGATAGTCTGTGTTTGTACGTGTGAGATCCACCTTTCCAAGTTTTTGGGGTTCATCTCATACTTCTGAAGATTTGAGGGTGCTGCCTGTGCCATACTCCCCCTACTCCTCCTCCAGCCTTTTAGGGGTACAAACAATAGTAATTGGGGCCTTGTGTGGTTGTGTGCGTGTGATATACATACACTTTTTTTGATCATATTTTCTATTCCGCTATTTAATCAAAAACCTTTGGGGATCAGTTAAATTGGGGGATAGTCTGTGTTGGTACGTGTGAGATCCACCTTTCCAAGTTTTTGGGGTTCATCTCATACTTCTGAAGATTTGAGGGTGCTGCCTGTTCCATACTCCCCCTACTCCTCATCCAGCCTTTTAGGGGTACAAACAATAGTAATTGGGGCCTAGTGTGGTTGTGTGCGTGTGATATACATACGCTTTTTTTGATCATATTTTCTATTCCGCTATTTAATCAAAAACCTTTGGGGATCAGTTAAATTGGAGGATAGTCTGTGTTGATACGTGTGAGATCCACCTTTCCAAGTTTTTGGGGTTCATCTCATACTTTTGAAGATTTGAGGGTGCTGCCTGTTCCATACTCCCCCTACTCCTCATCCAGCCTTTTAGGGGTACAAACAATAGTAATTGGGGCCTAGTGTGGTTGTGTGCGTGTGATATACATACACTTTTTTGATCATATTTTCTATTCCGCTATTTAATAAAAAACCTTTGGGGATCAGTTAAATTGGGGCATAGTCTGTGTTGGTACTTGTGAGATCTACCTTTCCAAGTTTTTGGGGTTCATCTCATACTTCTGAAGATTTGAGGGTGCTGCCTGTTCCATACTCCCCCTACTCCTCATCCAGCCTTTTAGGGGTACAAACAATAGTAATTGGGGCCTAGTGTGGTTGTGTACGTGTGATATACATACACTTTTTTTATCATATTTTCTATTCCGCTATTTAATCAAAAACCTTTGGGGGTCAGTTAAATTGGGGGATAGTCTGTGTTGGTACGTGTGAGATCAACCTTTCCAAGTTTTTGGGGTTCATCTCATACTTCTGAAGATTTGAGGGTGCTGCCTGTTCCATACTCCCCCAACACCTCATCCAGCCTTTTAGGGGTACAAACAATAGTAATTGGGGCCTAGTGTGGTTATGTGCGTGTGATATACATACACTTTTTTTGATCATATTTTCTATTCCGCTATTTAATCAAAAACCTTTGGGGATCAGTTAAATTGGGGGATAGTCTGTGTTGGTACGTGTGAGATCCACCTTTCCAAGTTTTTGGGGTTCATCTCATACTTCTGAAGATTTGAGGGTGCTGCCTGTTCCATACTCCCCCTACTCCTCATCCAGCCTTTTAGGGGTACAAACAATAGTAATTGGGGCCTAGTGTGGTTGTGTGCGTTTGATATACATACACTTTTTTGATCATATTTTCTATTCCGCTATTTAATCAAAAACCTTTGGGGATCAGTTAAATTGGGGGATAGTCTGTGTTGGTACGTGTGAGATCCACCTTTCCAAGTTTTTGGGGTTCATCTCATACTTCTGAAGATTTGAGGGTGCTGCCTGTTCCATACTCCCCCTACTCCTCATCCAGCCTTTTAGGGGTACAAACAATAGTAATTGGGGCCTAGTTTGATTGTGTGCGTGTGATATACATACACTTTTTTTGATCATATTTTCTATTCCGCTATTTAATCAAAAACCTTTGGGGATCAGTTAAATTGGGGGATAGTCTGTGTTGGTACGTGTGAGATCCACCTTTCCAAGTTTTTGGGGTTCATCTCATACTTCTGAAGATTTGAGGGTGCTGCCTGTTCCATACTAACCCTACTCCTCATCCAGCCTTTTAGGGGTACAAACAATAGTAATTGGGGCCTAGTGTGGTTGTGTACGCGTGATATACATACACTTTTTTTATCATATTTTCTATTCCGCTATTTAATCAAAAACCTTTGGGGGTCAGTTAAATTGGGGGATAGTCTGTGTTGGTACGTGTGAGATCAACCTTTCCAAATTTTTGGGGTTCATCTCATACTTCTGAAGATTTGAGGGTGCTGCCTGTTCCATACTCCCCCAACACCTCATCCAGCCTTTTAGGGGTACAAACAATAGTAATTGGGGCCTAGTGTGGTTATGTGCGTGTGATATACATACACTTTTTTGATCATATTTTCTATTCCGCTATTTAATCAAAAACCTTTGGGGATCAGTTAAATTGGGGGATAGTCTGTGTTGGTACGTGTGAGATCCACCTTTCCAACTTTTTGGGGTTCAACTCATACTTCTGAAGATTTGAGGGTGCTGCCTGTTCCATACTCCCCCTACTCCTCATCCAGCCTTTTAGGGGTACAAATAATAGTAATTGGGGCCTAGTGTGGTTGTGTACGTGTGATATACATACACTTTTTTTGATCATATTTTCTATTCCGCTATTTAATCAAAAACCTTTGGGGATCAGTTAAATTGGGGGATAGTCTGTGTTGGTACGTGTGAGATCCACCTTTCCAACTTTTTGGGGTTCATCTCATACTTCTGAAGATTTGAGGGTGCTGCCTGTTCCATACTCCCCCTACTCCTCATCCAGCCTTATAGGGGTACAAACAATAGTAATTGGGGCCTAGTGTGGTTGTGTGCGTGTGATATACATACGCTTTTTTTGATCATATTTTCTATTCCGCTATTTAATCAAAAACCTTTGGGGATCAGTTAAATTGGGGGATAGTCTGTGTTGGTACGTGTGAGATCCACCTTTCCAAGTTTTTGGGGTTCATCTCATACTTCTGAAGATTTGAGGGTGCTGCCTGTTCCATACTCCCCCTACTCCTCATCCAGCCTTTTAGGGGTACAAACAATAGTAATTGGGGCCTAGTGTGGTTGTGTGCGTGTGATATACATACACTTTTTTGATCATATTTTCTATTCCGCTATTTAATAAAAAACCTTTGGGGATCAGTTAAATTGGGGGATAGTCTGTGTTGGTACTTGTGAGAACTACCTTTCCAAGTTTTTGGGGTTCATCTCATACTTCTGAAGATTTGAGGGTGCTGCCTGTTCCATACTCCCCCTACTCCTCATCCAGCCTTTCAGGGGTACAAACAATAGTAATTGGGGCCTAGTGTGGTTGTGTGCGTGTGATATACATACACTTTTTTTGATCTTATTTTCTATTCCGCTATTTAATCAAAAACCTTTGGGGATCAGTTAAATTGGGGGATAGTCTGTGTTGGTACGTGTGAGATCCACCTTTCCAAGTTTTTGGGGTTCATCTCATACTTCTGAAGATTTGAGGGTGCTGCCTGTTCCATACTCCCCCTACTCCTCATCCAGCCTTTTAGGGGTACAAACAATAGTAATTGGGGCCTAGTGTGGTTGTGTGCGTGTGATATACATACACTTTTTTTGATCATATTTTCTATTCTGCTATTTAATCAAAAACCTTTGGGGATCAGTTAAATTGGGGGATAGTCTGTGTTGGTACGTGTGAGATCCACCTTTCCACGTTTTTGGGGTTCATCTCATACTTCTGAAGATTTGAGGGTGCTGCCTGTTCCATTCTCCCCTTACTCCTCATCCAGCCTTTTAGGGGTACAAACAATAGTAATTGGGGCCTAGTGTGGTTGTGTACGTGTGACATACATACACTTTTTTTGATCATATTTTCTATTCCGCTATTTAATCAAAAACCTTTGGGGATCAGTTAAATACGGGGATAGTCTGTGTTGGTATGTGTGAGATCCACCTTTCCAAGTTTTTGGGGTACATCTCATACTTCTGAAGATTTCAGGGTGCTGCCTGTTCCATACTCCCCCTACTACTCATCCAGCCTTTTAGGGGTACAAACAATAGTAATTGGGGCCTAGTGTGGTTGTGTGCGTGTGATATACATACACTTTTTTTGATCATATTTTCTATTCCGCTATTTAATCAAAAACCTTTGGGGATCAGTTAAATTGGGGGATAGTCTGTGTTGGTACGTGTGAGATCCACCTTTCCAAGTTTTTGGGGTTCATCTCATACTTCTGAAGATTTGAGGGTGCTGCCTGTTCCATACTCCCCCTACTCCTCATCCAGCCTTTTAGGGGTACAAACAATAGTAATTGGGGCCTAGTTTGATTGTGTGCGTGTGATATACATACACTTTTTTTGATCATATTTTCTATTCCGCTATTTAATCAAAAACCTTTGGGGATCAGTTAAATTGGGGGATAGTCTGTGTTTGTACGTGTGAGATCCACCTTTCCAAGTTTTTGGGGTTCATCTCATACTTCTGAAGATTTGAGGGTGCTGCCTGTTCCATACTCCCCCTACTCCTCCTCCAGCCTTTTAGGGGTACAAACAATAGTAATTGGGGCCTTGTGTGGTTGTGTGCGTGTGATATACATACACTTTTTTTGATCATATTTTCTATTCCGCTATTTAATCAAAAACCTTTGGGGGTCAGTTAAATTGGGGGATAGTCTGTGTTGGTACGTGTGAGATCAACCTTTCCAAGTTTTTGGGGTTCATCTCATACTTCTGAAGATTTGAGGGTGCTGCCTGTTCCATACTCCCCCAACACCTCATCCAGCCTTTTAGGGGTACAAACAATAGTAATTGGGGCCTAGTGTGGTTATGTGCGTGTGATATACATACACTTTTTTTGATCATATTTTCTATTCCGCTATTTAATCAAAAACCTTTGGGGATCAGTTAAATTGGGGGATAGTCTGTGTTGGTACGTGTGAGATCCACCTTTCCAAGTTTTTGGGGTTCATCTCATACTTCTGAAGATTTGAGGGTGCTGCCTGTTCCATACTCCCCCTACTCCTCATCCAGCCTTTTAGGGGTACAAACAATAGTAATTGGGGCCTAGTGTGGTTGTGTGCGTTTGATATACATACACTTTTTTGATCATATTTTCTATTCCGCTATTTAATCAAAAACCTTTGGGGATCAGTTAAATTGGGGGATAGTCTGTGTTGGTACGTGTGAGATCCACCTTTCCAAGTTTTTGGGGTTCATCTCATACTTCTGAAGATTTGAGGGTGCTGCCTGTTCCATACTCCCCCTACTCCTCATCCAGCCTTTTAGGGGTACAAACAATAGTAATTGGGGCCTAGTTTGATTGTGTGCGTGTGATATACATACACTTTTTTTGATCATATTTTCTATTCCGCTATTTAATCAAAAACCTTTGGGGATCAGTTAAATTGGGGGATAGTCTGTGTTGGTACGTGTGAGATCCACCTTTCCAAGTTTTTGGGGTTCATCTCATACTTCTGAAGATTTGAGGGTGCTGCCTGTTCCATACTAACCCTACTCCTCATCCAGCCTTTTAGGGGTACAAACAATAGTAATTGGGGCCTAGTGTGGTTGTGTACGTGTGATATACATACACTTTTTTTATCATATTTTCTATTCCGCTATTTAATCAAAAACCTTTGGGGGTCAGTTAAATTGGGGGATAGTCTGTGTTGGTACGTGTGAGATCAACCTTTCCAAGTTTTTGGGGTTCATCTCATACTTCTGAAGATTTGAGGGTGCTGCCTGTTCCATACTCCCCCAACACCTCATCCAGCCTTTTAGGGGTACAAACAATAGTAATTGGGGCCTAGTGTGGTTATGTGCGTGTGATATACATACACTTTTTTTGATCATATTTTCTATTCCGCTATTTAATCAAAAACCTTTGGGGATCAGTTAAATTGGGGGATAGTCTGTGTTGGTACGTGTGAGATCCACCTTTCCAAGTTTTTGGGGTTCATCTCATACTTCTGAAGATTTGAGGGTGCTGCCTGTTCCATACTCCCCCTACTCCTCATCCAGCCTTTTAGGGGTACAAACAATAGTAATTGGGGCCTAGTGTGGTTGTGTGCGTTTGATATACATACACTTTTTTGATCATATTTTCTATTCCGCTATTTAATCAAAAACCTTTGGGGATCAGTTAAATTGGGGGATAGTCTGTGTTGGTACGTGTGAGATCCACCTTTCCAAGTTTTTGGGGTTCATCTCATACTTCTGAAGATTTGAGGGTGCTGCCTGTTCCATACTCCCCCTACTCCTCATCCAGCCTTTTAGGGGTACAAACAATAGTAATTGGGGCCTAGTTTGATTGTGTGCGTGTGATATACATACACTTTTTTTGATCATATTTTCTATTCCGCTATTTAATCAAAAACCTTTGGGGATCAGTTAAATTGGGGGATAGTCTGTGTTTGTACGTGTGAGATCCACCTTTCCAAGTTTTTGGGGTTCATCTCATACTTCTGAAGATTTGAGGGTGCTGCCTGTTCCATACTAACCCTACTCCTCATCCAGCCTTTTAGGGGTACAAACAATAGTAATTGGGGCCTAGTGTGGTTGTGTACGCGTGATATACATACACTTTTTTTATCATATTTTCTATTCCGCTATTTAATCAAAAACCTTTGGGGGTCAGTTAAATTGGGGGATAGTCTGTGTTGGTACGTGTGAGATCAACCTTTCCAAATTTTTGGGGTTCATCTCATACTTCTGAAGATTTGAGGGTGCTGCCTGTTCCATACTCCCCCAACACCTCATCCAGCCTTTTAGGGGTACAAACAATAGTAATTGGGGCCTAGTGTGGTTATGTGCGTGTGATATACATACACTTTTTTGATCATATTTTCTATTCCGCTATTTAATCAAAAACCTTTGGGGATCAGTTAAATTGGGGGATAGTCTGTGTTGGTACGTGTGAGATCCACCTTTCCAACTTTTTGGGGTTCATCTCATACTTCTGAAGATTTGAGGGTGCTGCCTGTTCCATACTCCCCCTACTCCTCATCCAGCCTTTTAGGGGTACAAATAATAGTAATTGGGGCCTAGTGTGGTTGTGTACGTGTGATATACATACACTTTTTTTGATCATATTTTCTATTCCGCTATTTAATCAAAAACCTTTGGGGATCAGTTAAATTGGGGGATAGTCTGTGTTGGTACGTGTGAGATCCACCTTTCCAACTTTTTGGGGTTCATCTCATACTTCTGAAGATTTGAGGGTGCTGCCTGTTCCATACTCCCCCTACTCCTCATCCAGCCTTATAGGGGTACAAACAATAGTAATTGGGGCCTAGTGTGGTTGTGTGCGTGTGATATACATACGCTTTTTTTGATCATATTTTCTATTCCGCTATTTAATCAAAAACCTTTGGGGATCAGTTAAATTGGGGGATAGTCTGTGTTGGTACGTGTGAGATCCACCTTTCCAAGTTTTTGGGGTTCATCTCATACTTCTGAAGATTTGAGGGTGCTGCCTGTTCCATACTCCCCCTACTCCTCATCCAGCCTTTTAGGGGTACAAACAATAGTAATTGGGGCCTAGTGTGGTTGTGTACGTGTGACATACATACACTTTTTTTGATCATATTTTCTATTCCGCTATTTAATCAAAAACCTTTGGGGATCAGTTAAATTGGGGGATAGTCTGTGTTGGTACGTGTGAGATCCACCTTTCCAAGTTTTTGGGGTTCATCTCATACTTCTGAAGATTTGAGGGTGCTGCCTGTTCCATACTCCCCCTACTCCTCATCCAGCCTTTTAGGGGTACAAACAATAGTAATTGGGGCCTAGTGTGGTTGTGTGCGTGTGATATACATACACTTTTTTTGATCATATTTTCTATTCTGCTATTTAATCAAAAACCTTTGGGGATCAGTTAAATTGGGGGATAGTCTGTGTTGGTACGTGTGAGATCCACCTTTCCAAGTTTTTGGGGTTCATCTCATACTTCTGAAGATTTGAGGGTGCTGCCTGTTCCATTCTCCCCTTACTCCTCATCCAGCCTTTTAGGGGTACAAACAATAGTAATTGGGGCCTAGTGTGGTTGTGTACGTGTGACATACATACACTTTTTTTGATCATATTTTCTATTCCGCTATTTAATCAAAAACCTTTGGGGATCAGTTAAATTGGGGGATAGTCTGTGTTGGTACGTGTGAGATCCACCTTTCCAAGTTTTTGGGGTTCATCTCATACTTCTGAAGATTTGAGGGTGCTGCCTGTTCCATACTCCCCCTACTCCTCATCCAGCCTTTTAGGGGTACAAACAATAGTAATTGGGGCCTAGTTTGATTGTGTGCGTGTGATATACATACACTTTTTTTGATCATATTTTCTATTCCGCTATTTAATCAAAAACCTTTGGGGATCAGTTAAATTGGGGGATAGTCTGTGTTTGTACGTGTGAGATCCACCTTTCCAAGTTTTTGGGGTTCATCTCATACTTCTGAAGATTTGAGGGTGCTGCCTGTTCCATACTCCCCCTACTCCTCCTCCAGCCTTTTAGGGGTACAAACAATAGTAATTGGGGCCTTGTGTGGTTGTGTGCGTGTGATATACATACACTTTTTTTGATCATATTTTCTATTCCGCTATTTAATCAAAAACCTTTGGGGGTCAGTTAAATTGGGGGATAGTCTGTGTTGGTACGTGTGAGATCAACCTTTCCAAGTTTTTGGGGTTCATCTCATACTTCTGAAGATTTGAGGGTGCTGCCTGTTCCATACTCCCCCAACACCTCATCCAGCCTTTTAGGGTTACAAACAATAGTAATTGGGGCCTAGTGTGGTTATGTGCGTGTGATATACATACACTTTTTTTGATCATATTTTCTATTCCGCTATTTAATCAAAAACCTTTGGGGATCAGTTAAATTGGGGGATAGTCTGTGTTGGTACGTGTGAGATCCACCTTTCCAAGTTTTTGGGGTTCATCTCATACTTCTGAAGATTTGAGGGTGCTGCCTGTTCCATACTCCCCCTACTCCTCCTCCAGCCTTTTAGGGGTACAAACAATAGTAATTGGGGCCTTGTGTGGTTGTGTGCGTGTGATATACATACACTTTTTTTGATCATATTTTCTATTCCGCTATTTAATCAAAAACCTTTGGGGGTCAGTTAAATTGGGGGATAGTCTGTGTTGGTACGTGTGAGATCAACCTTTCCAAGTTTTTGGGGTTCATCTCATACTTCTGAAGATTTGAGGGTGCTGCCTGTTCCATACTCCCCCAACACCTCATCCAGCCTTTTAGGGGTACAAACAATAGTAATTGGGGCCTAGTGTGGTTATGTGCGTGTGATATACATACACTTTTTTTGATCATATTTTCTATTCCGCTATTTAATCAAAAACCTTTGGGGATCAGTTAAATTGGGGGATAGTCTGTGTTGGTACGTGTGAGATCCACCTTTCCAAGTTTTTGGGGTTCATCTCATACTTCTGAAGATTTGAGGGTGCTGCCTGTTCCATACTCCCCCTACTCCTCATCCAGCCTTTTAGGGGTACAAACAATAGTAATTGGGGCCTAGTGTGGTTGTGTGCGTTTGATATACATACACTTTTTTGATCATATTTTCTATTCCGCTATTTAATCAAAAACCTTTGGGGATCAGTTAAATTGGGGGATAGTCTGTGTTGGTACGTGTGAGATCCACCTTTCCAAGTTTTTGGGGTTCATCTCATACTTCTGAAGATTTGAGGGTGCTGCCTGTTCCATACTCCCCCTACTCCTCATCCAGCCTTTTAGGGGTACAAACAATAGTAATTGGGGCCTAGTTTGATTGTGTGCGTGTGATATACATACACTTTTTTTGATCATATTTTCTATTCCGCTATTTAATCAAAAACCTTTGGGGATCAGTTAAATTGGGGGATAGTCTGTGTTGGTACGTGTGAGATCCACCTTTCCAAGTTTTTGGGGTTCATCTCATACTTCTGAAGATTTGAGGGTGCTGCCTGTTCCATACTAACCCTACTCCTCATCCAGCCTTTTAGGGGTACAAACAATAGTAATTGGGGCCTAGTGTGGTTGTGTACGTGTGATATACATACACTTTTTTTATCATATTTTCTATTCCGCTATTTAATCAAAAACCTTTGGGGGTCAGTTAAATTGGGGGATAGTCTGTGTTGGTACGTGTGAGATCAACCTTTCCAAGTTTTTGGGGTTCATCTCATACTTCTGAAGATTTGAGGGTGCTGCCTGTTCCATACTCCCCCAACACCTCATCCAGCCTTTTAGGGGTACAAACAATAGTAATTGGGGCCTAGTGTGGTTATGTGCGTGTGATATACATACACTTTTTTTGATCATATTTTCTATTCCGCTATTTAATCAAAAACCTTTGGGGATCAGTTAAATTGGGGGATAGTCTGTGTTGGTACGTGTGAGATCCACCTTTCCAAGTTTTTGGGGTTCATCTCATACTTCTGAAGATTTGAGGGTGCTGCCTGTTCCATACTCCCCCTACTCCTCATCCAGCCTTTTAGGGGTACAAACAATAGTAATTGGGGCCTAGTGTGGTTGTGTGCGTTTGATATACATACACTTTTTTGATCATATTTTCTATTCCGCTATTTAATCAAAAACCTTTGGGGATCAGTTAAATTGGGGGATAGTCTGTGTTGGTACGTGTGAGATCCACCTTTCCAAGTTTTTGGGGTTCATCTCATACTTCTGAAGATTTGAGGGTGCTGCCTGTTCCATACTCCCCCTACTCCTCATCCAGCCTTTTAGGGGTACAAACAATAGTAATTGGGGCCTAGTTTGATTGTGTGCGTGTGATATACATACACTTTTTTTGATCATATTTTCTATTCCGCTATTTAATCAAAAACCTTTGGGGATCAGTTAAATTGGGGGATAGTCTGTGTTTGTACGTGTGAGATCCACCTTTCCAAGTTTTTGGGGTTCATCTCATACTTCTGAAGATTTGAGGGTGCTGCCTGTTCCATACTAACCCTACTCCTCATCCAGCCTTTTAGGGGTACAAACAATAGTAATTGGGGCCTAGTGTGGTTGTGTACGCGTGATATACATACACTTTTTTTATCATATTTTCTATTCCGCTATTTAATCAAAAACCTTTGGGGGTCAGTTAAATTGGGGGATAGTCTGTGTTGGTACGTGTGAGATCAACCTTTCCAAATTTTTGGGGTTCATCTCATACTTCTGAAGATTTGAGGGTGCTGCCTGTTCCATACTCCCCCAACACCTCATCCAGCCTTTTAGGGGTACAAACAATAGTAATTGGGGCCTAGTGTGGTTATGTGCGTGTGATATACATACACTTTTTTGATCATATTTTCTATTCCGCTATTTAATCAAAAACCTTTGGGGATCAGTTAAATTGGGGGATAGTCTGTGTTGGTACGTGTGAGATCCACCTTTCCAACTTTTTGGGGTTCATCTCATACTTCTGAAGATTTGAGGGTGCTGCCTGTTCCATACTCCCCCTACTCCTCATCCAGCCTTTTAGGGGTACAAATAATAGTAATTGGGGCCTAGTGTGGTTGTGTACGTGTGATATACATACACTTTTTTTGATCATATTTTCTATTCCGCTATTTAATCAAAAACCTTTGGGGATCAGTTAAATTGGGGGATAGTCTGTGTTGGTACGTGTGAGATCCACCTTTCCAACTTTTTGGGGTTCATCTCATACTTCTGAAGATTTGAGGGTGCTGCCTGTTCCATACTCCCCCTACTCCTCATCCAGCCTTATAGGGGTACAAACAATAGTAATTGGGGCCTAGTGTGGTTGTGTGCGTGTGATATACATACGCTTTTTTTGATCATATTTTCTATTCCGCTATTTAATCAAAAACCTTTGGGGATCAGTTAAATTGGGGGATAGTCTGTGTTGGTACGTGTGAGATCCACCTTTCCAAGTTTTTGGGGTTCATCTCATACTTCTGAAGATTTGAGGGTGCTGCCTGTTCCATACTCCCCCTACTCCTCATCCAGCCTTTTAGGGGTACAAACAATAGTAATTGGGGCCTAGTGTGGTTGTGTACGTGTGACATACATACACTTTTTTTGATCATATTTTCTATTCCGCTATTTAATCAAAAACCTTTGGGGATCAGTTAAATTGGGGGATAGTCTGTGTTGGTACGTGTGAGATCCACCTTTCCAAGTTTTTGGGGTTCATCTCATACTTCTGAAGATTTGAGGGTGCTGCCTGTTCCATACTCCCCCTACTCCTCATCCAGCCTTTTAGGGGTACAAACAATAGTAATTGGGGCCTAGTGTGGTTGTGTGCGTGTGATATACATACACTTTTTTTGATCATATTTTCTATTCTGCTATTTAATCAAAAACCTTTGGGGATCAGTTAAATTGGGGGATAGTCTGTGTTGGTACGTGTGAGATCCACCTTTCCAAGTTTTTGGGGTTCATCTCATACTTCTGAAGATTTGAGGGTGCTGCCTGTTCCATTCTCCCCTTACTCCTCATCCAGCCTTTTAGGGGTACAAACAATAGTAATTGGGGCCTAGTGTGGTTGTGTACGTGTGACATACATACACTTTTTTTGATCATATTTTCTATTCCGCTATTTAATCAAAAACCTTTGGGGATCAGTTAAATTGGGGGATAGTCTGTGTTGGTACGTGTGAGATCCACCTTTCCAAGTTTTTGGGGTTCATCTCATACTTCTGAAGATTTGAGGGTGCTGCCTGTTCCATACTCCCCCTACTCCTCATCCAGCCTTTTAGGGGTACAAACAATAGTAATTGGGGCCTAGTTTGATTGTGTGCGTGTGATATACATACACTTTTTTTGATCATATTTTCTATTCCGCTATTTAATCAAAAACCTTTGGGGATCAGTTAAATTGGGGGATAGTCTGTGTTTGTACGTGTGAGATCCACCTTTCCAAGTTTTTGGGGTTCATCTCATACTTCTGAAGATTTGAGGGTGCTGCCTGTTCCATACTCCCCCTACTCCTCCTCCAGCCTTTTAGGGGTACAAACAATAGTAATTGGGGCCTTGTGTGGTTGTGTGCGTGTGATATACATACACTTTTTTTGATCATATTTTCTATTCCGCTATTTAATCAAAAACCTTTGGGGGTCAGTTAAATTGGGGGATAGTCTGTGTTGGTACGTGTGAGATCAACCTTTCCAAGTTTTTGGGGTTCATCTCATACTTCTGAAGATTTGAGGGTGCTGCCTGTTCCATACTCCCCCAACACCTCATCCAGCCTTTTAGGGTTACAAACAATAGTAATTGGGGCCTAGTGTGGTTATGTGCGTGTGATATACATACACTTTTTTTGATCATATTTTCTATTCCGCTATTTAATCAAAAACCTTTGGGGATCAGTTAAATTGGGGGATAGTCTGTGTTGGTACGTGTGAGATCCACCTTTCCAAGTTTTTGGGGTTCATCTCATACTTCTGAAGATTTGAGGGTGCTGCCTGTTCCATACTCCCCCTACTCCTCATCCAGCCTTTTAGGGGTACAAACAATAGTAATTGGGGCCTAGTGTGGTTGTGTGCGTTTGATATACATACACTTTTTTGATCATATTTTCTATTCCGCTATTTAATCAAAAACCTTTGGGGATCAGTTAAATTGGGGGATAGTCTGTGTTGGTACGTGTGAGATCCACCTTTCCAAGTTTTTGGGGTTCATCTCATACTTCTGAAGATTTGAGGGTGCTGCCTGTTCCATACTCCCCCTACTCCTCATCCAGCCTTTTAGGGGTACAAACAATAGTAATTGGGGCCTAGTTTGATTGTGTGCGTGTGATATACATACACTTTTTTTGATCATATTTTCTATTCCGCTATTTAATCAAAAACCTTTGGGGATCAGTTAAATTGGGGGATAGTCTGTGTTGGTACGTGTGAGATCCACCTTTCCAAGTTTTTGGGGTTCATCTCATACTTCTGAAGATTTGAGGGTGCTGCCTGTTCCATACTAACCCTACTCCTCATCCAGCCTTTTAGGGGTACAAACAATAGTAATTGGGGCCTAGTGTGGTTGTGTACGCGTGATATACATACACTTTTTTTATCATATTTTCTATTCCGCTATTTAATCAAAAACCTTTGGGGGTCAGTTAAATTGGGGGATAGTCTGTGTTGGTACTTGTGAGATCAACCTTTCCAAATTTTTGGGGTTCATCTCATACTTCTGAAGATTTGAGGGTGCTGCCTGTTCCATACTCCCCCAACACCTCATCCAGCCTTTTAGGGGTACAAACAATAGTAATTGGGGCCTAGTGTGGTTATGTGCGTGTGATATACATACACTTTTTTGATCATATTTTCTATTCCGCTATTTAATCAAAAACCTTTGGGGATCAGTTAAATTGGGGGATAGTCTGTGTTGGTACGTGTGAGATCCACCTTTCCAACTTTTTGGGGTTCATCTCATACTTCTGAAGATTTGAGGGTGCTGCCTGTTCCATACTCCCCCTACTCCTCATCCAGCCTTTTAGGGGTACAAATAATAGTAATTGGGGCCTAGTGTGGTTGTGTACGTGTGATATACATACACTTTTTTTGATCATATTTTCTATTCCGCTATTTAATCAAAAACCTTTGGGGATCAGTTAAATTGGGGGATAGTCTGTGTTGGTACGTGTGAGATCCACCTTTCCAACTTTTTGGGGTTCATCTCATACTTCTGAAGATTTGAGGGTGCTGCCTGTTCCATACTCCCCCTACTCCTCATCCAGCCTTATAGGGGTACAAACAATAGTAATTGGGGCCTAGTGTGGTTGTGTGCGTGTGATATACATACGCTTTTTTTGATCATATTTTCTATTCCGCTATTTAATCAAAAACCTTTGGGGATCAGTTAAATTGGGGGATAGTCTGTGTTGGTACGTGTGAGATCCACCTTTCCAAGTTTTTGGGGTTCATCTCATACTTCTGAAGATTTGAGGGTGCTGCCTGTTCCATACTCCCCCTACTCCTCATCCAGCCTTTTAGGGGTACAAACAATAGTAATTGGGGCCTAGTGTGGTTGTGTGCGTGTGATATACATACACTTTTTTGATCATATTTTCTATTCCGCTATTTAATAAAAAACCTTTGGGGATCAGTTAAATTGGGGGATAGTCTGTGTTGGTACTTGTGAGAACTACCTTTCCAAGTTTTTGGGGTTCATCTCATACTTCTGAAGATTTGAGGGTGCTGCCTGTTCCATACTCCCCCTACTCCTCATCCAGCCTTTCAGGGGTACAAACAATAGTAATTGGGGCCTAGTGTGGTTGTGTGCGTGTGATATACATACACTTTTTTTGATCATATTTTCTATTCCGCTATTTAATCAAAAACCTTTGGGGATCAGTTAAATTGGGGGATAGTCTGTGTTGGTACGTGTGAGATCCACCTTTCCAAGTTTTTGGGGTTCATCTCATACTTCTGAAGATTTGAGGGTGCTGCCTGTTCCATACTCCCCCTACTCCTCATCCAGCCTTTTAGGGGTACAAACAATAGTAATTGGGGCCTAGTGTGGTTGTGTGCGTGTGATATACATACACTTTTTTTGATCATATTTTCTATTCTGCTATTTAATCAAAAACCTTTGGGGATCAGTTAAATTGGGGGATAGTCTGTGTTGGTACGTGTGAGATCCACCTTTCCAAGTTTTTGGGGTTCATCTCATACTTCTGAAGATTTGAGGGTGCTGCCTGTTCCATTCTCCCCTTACTCCTCATCCAGCCTTTTAGGGGTACAAACAATAGTAATTGGGGCCTAGTGTGGTTGTGTACGTGTGACATACATACACTTTTTTTGATCATATTTTCTATTCCGCTATTTAATCAAAAACCTTTGGGGATCAGTTAAATACGGGGATAGTCTGTGTTGGTATGTGTGAGATCCACCTTTCCAAGTTTTTGGGGTACATCTCATACTTCTGAAGATTTGAGGGTGCTGCCTGTTCCATACTCCCCCTACTACTCATCCAGCCTTTTAGGGGTACAAACAATAGTAATTGGGGCCTAGTGTGGTTGTGTGCGTGTGATATACATACACTTTTTTTGATCATATTTTCTATTCCGCTATTTAATCAAAAACCTTTGGGGATCAGTTAAATTGGGGGATAGTCTGTGTTGGTACGTGTGAGATCCACCTTTCCAAGTTTTTGGGGTTCATCTCATACTTCTGAAGATTTGAGGGTGCTGCCTGTTCCATACTCCCCCTACTCCTCATCCAGCCTTTTAGGGGTACAAACAATAGTAATTGGGGCCTAGTTTGATTGTGTGCGTGTGATATACATACACTTTTTTTGATCATATTTTCTATTCCGCTATTTAATCAAAAACCTTTGGGGATCAGTTAAATTGGGGGATAGTCTGTGTTTGTACGTGTGAGATCCACCTTTCCAAGTTTTTGGGGTTCATCTCATACTTCTGAAGATTTGAGGGTGCTGCCTGTTCCATACTCCCCCTACTCCTCCTCCAGCCTTTTAGGGGTACAAACAATAGTAATTGGGGCCTTGTGTGGTTGTGTGCGTGTGATATACATACACTTTTTTTGATCATATTTTCTATTCCGCTATTTAATCAAAAACCTTTGGGGATCAGTTAAATTGGGGGATAGTCTGTGTTGGTACGTGTGAGATCCACCTTTCCAAGTTTTTGGGGTTCATCTCATACTTCTGAAGATTTGAGGGTGCTGCCTGTTCCATACTCCCCCTACTCCTCATCCAGCCTTTTAGGGGTACAAACAATAGTAATTGGGGCCTAGTGTGGTTGTGTGCGTGTGATATACATACGCTTTTTTTGATCATATTTTCTATTCCGCTATTTAATCAAAAACCTTTGGGGATCAGTTAAATTGGAGGATAGTCTGTGTTGATACGTGTGAGATCCACCTTTCCAAGTTTTTGGGGTTCATCTCATACTTTTGAAGATTTGAGGGTGCTGCCTGTTCCATACTCCCCCTACTCCTCATCCAGCCTTTTAGGGGTACAAACAATAGTAATTGGGGCCTAGTGTGGTTGTGTGCGTGTGATATACATACACTTTTTTGATCATATTTTCTATTCCGCTATTTAATAAAAAACCTTTGGGGATCAGTTAAATTGGGGCATAGTCTGTGTTGGTACTTGTGAGATCTACCTTTCCAAGTTTTTGGGGTTCATCTCATACTTCTGAAGATTTGAGGGTGCTGCCTGTTCCATACTCCCCCTACTCCTCATCCAGCCTTTTAGGGGTACAAACAATAGTAATTGGGGCCTAGTGTGGTTGTGTACGTGTGATATACATACACTTTTTTTATCATATTTTCTATTCCGCTATTTAATCAAAAACCTTTGGGGGTCAGTTAAATTGGGGGATAGTCTGTGTTGGTACGTGTGAGATCAACCTTTCCAAGTTTTTGGGGTTCATCTCATACTTCTGAAGATTTGAGGGTGCTGCCTGTTCCATACTCCCCCAACACCTCATCCAGCCTTTTAGGGGTACAAACAATAGTAATTGGGGCCTAGTGTGGTTATGTGCGTGTGATATACATACACTTTTTTTGATCATATTTTCTATTCCGCTATTTAATCAAAAACCTTTGGGGATCAGTTAAATTGGGGGATAGTCTGTGTTGGTACGTGTGAGATCCACCTTTCCAAGTTTTTGGGGTTCATCTCATACTTCTGAAGATTTGAGGGTGCTGCCTGTTCCATACTCCCCCTACTCCTCATCCAGCCTTTTAGGGGTACAAACAATAGTAATTGGGGCCTAGTGTGGTTGTGTGCGTTTGATATACATTCACTGTTTTTGATCATATTTTCTATTCCGCTATTTAATCAAAAACCTTTGGGGATCAGTTAAATTGGGGGATAGTCTGTGTTGGTATGTGTGAGATCCACCTTTCCAAGTTTTTGGGGTACATCTCATACTTCTGAAGATTTGAGGGTGCTGCCTGTTCCATACTCCCCCTACTACTCATCCAGCCTTTTAGGGGTACAAACAATAGTAATTGGGGCCTAGTGTGGTTGTGTGCGTGTGATATACATACACTTTTTTTGATCATATTTTCTATTCCGCTATTTAATCAAAAACCTTTGGGGATCAGTTAAATTGGGGGATAGTCTGTGTTGGTACGTGTGAGATCCACCTTTCCAAGTTTTTGGGGTTCATCTCATACTTCTGAAGATTTGAGGGTGCTGCCTGTTCCATACTCCCCCTACTCCTCATCCAGCCTTTTAGGGGTACAAACAATAGTAATTGGGGCCTAGTTTGATTGTGTGCGTGTGATATACATACACTTTTTTTGATCATATTTTCTATTCCGCTATTTAATCAAAAACCTTTGGGGATCAGTTAAATTGGGGGATAGTCTGTGTTTGTACGTGTGAGATCCACCTTTCCAAGTTTTTGGGGTTCATCTCATACTTCTGAAGATTTGAGGGTGCTGCCTGTTCCATACTCCCCCTACTCCTCCTCCAGCCTTTTAGGGGTACAAACAATAGTAATTGGGGCCTTGTGTGGTTGTGTGCGTGTGATATACATACACTTTTTTTGATCATATTTTCTATTCCGCTATTTAATCAAAAACCTTTGGGGATCAGTTAAATTGGGGGATAGTCTGTGTTTGTACGTGTGAGATCCACCTTTCCAAGTTTTTGGGGTTCATCTCATACTTCTGAAGATTTGAGGGTGCTGCCTGTTCCATACTCCCCCTACTCCTCCTCCAGCCTTTTAGGGGTACAAACAATAGTAATTGGGGCCTTGTGTGGTTGTGTGCGTGTGATATACACACGCTTTTTTTGATCATATTTTCTATTCCGCTATTTAATCAAAAACCTTTGGGGATCAGTTAAATTGGGGGATAGTCTGTGTTGGTACGTGTGAGATCCACCTTTCCAAGTTTTTGGGGTTCATCTCATACTTCTGAAGATTTGAGGGTGCTGCCTGTTCCATACTCCCCCTACTCCTCATCCAGCCTTTTAGGGGTACAAACAATAGTAATTGGGGCCTAGTGTGGTTGTGTGCGTGTGATATACATACGCTTTTTTTGATCATATTTTCTATTCCGCTATTTAATCAAAAACCTTTGGGGATCAGTTAAATTGGAGGATAGTCTGTGTTGATACGTGTGAGATCCACCTTTCCAAGTTTTTGGGGTTCATCTCATACTTTTGAAGATTTGAGGGTGCTGCCTGTTCCATACTCCCCCTACTCCTCATCCAGCCTTTTAGGGGTACAAACAATAGTAATTGGGGCCTAGTGTGGTTGTGTGCGTGTGATATACATACACTTTTTTGATCATATTTTCTATTCCGCTATTTAATAAAAAACCTTTGGGGATCAGTTAAATTGGGGCATAGTCTGTGTTGGTACTTGTGAGATCTACCTTTCCAAGTTTTTGGGGTTCATCTCATACTTCTGAAGATTTGAGGGTGCTGCCTGTTCCATACTCCCCCAACACCTCATCCAGCCTTTTAGGGGTACAAACAATAGTAATTGGGGCCTAGTGTGGTTATGTGCGTGTGATATACATACACTTTTTTTGATCATATTTTCTATTCCGCTATTTAATCAAAAACCTTTGGGGATCAGTTAAATTGGGGGATAGTCTGTGTTGGTACGTGTGAGATCCACCTTTCCAAGTTTTTGGGGTTCATCTCATACTTCTGAAGATTTGAGGGTGCTGCCTGTTCCATACTCCCCCTACTCCTCATCCAGCCTTTTAGGGGTACAAACAATAGTAATTGGGGCCTAGTGTGGTTGTGTGCGTTTGATATACATTCACTGTTTTTGATCATATTTTCTATTCCGCTATTTAATCAAAAACCTTTGGGGATCAGTTAAATTGGGGGATAGTCTGTGTTGGTACGTGTGAGATCCACCTTTCCAAGTTTTTGGGGTTCATCTCATACTTCTGAAGATTTGAGGGTGCTGCCTGTTCCATACTCCCCCTACTCCTCATCCAGCCTTTTAGGGGTACAAACAATAGTAATTGGGGCCTAGTGTGGTTGTGTGCGTGTGATATACATACACTTTTTTGATCATATTTTCTATTCCGCTATTTAATAAAAAACCTTTGGGGATCAGTTAAATTGGGGGATAGTCTGTGTTGGTACTTGTGAGATCTACCTTTCCAAGTTTTTGGGGTTCATCTCATACTTCTGAAGATTTGAGGGTGCTGCCTGTTCCATACTCCCCCTACTCCTCATCCAGCCTTTTAGGGTTACAAACAATAGTAATTGGGGCCTAGTGTGGTTGTGTGCGTGTGATATACATACACTTTTTTTGATCATATTTTCTATTCCGCTATTTAATCAAAAACCTTTGGGGATCAGTTAAATTGGGGGATAGTTTGTGTTGGTACGTGTGAGATCCACCTTTCCAATTTTTTGGGGTTCATCTCATACTTCTGAAGATTTGAGGGTGCTGCCTGTTCCATACTCCCCCTACTCCTCATCCAGCCTTTTAGGGGTACAAACAATAGTAATTGGGGCCTAGTGTGGATGTGTGCGTGTGATATACACACGCTTTTTTTGATCATATTTTCTATTCCGCTATTTAATCAAAAACCTTTGGGGATCAGTTAAATTGGGGGATAGTCTGTGTTGGTACGTGTGAGATCCACCTTTCCAAGTTTTTGGGGTTCATCTCATACTTTTGAAGATTTGAGGGTGCTGCCTGTTCCATACTCCCCCTACTCCTCATCCAGCCTTTTAGGGGTACAAACAATAGTAATTGGGGCCTAGTGTGGTTGTGTGCGTGTGATATACATACACTTTTTTGATCATATTTTCTATTCCGCTATTTAATAAAAAACCTTTGGGGATCAGTTAAATTGGGGCATAGTCTGTGTTGGTACTTGTGAGATCTACCTTTCCAAGTTTTTGGGGTTCATCTCATACTTCTGAAGATTTGAGGGTGCTGCCTGTTCCATACTAACCCTACTCCTCATCCAGCCTTTTAGGGGTACAAACAATAGTAATTGGGGCCTAGTGTGGTTGTGTACGTGTGATATACATACACTTTTTTTATCATATTTTCTATTCCGCTATTTAATCAAAAACCTTTGGAGGTCAGTTAAATTGGGGGATAGTCTGTGTTGGTACGTGTGAGATCAACCTTTCCAAGTTTTTGGGGTTCATCTCATACTTCTGAAGATTTGAGGGTGCTGCCTGTTCCATACTCCCCCAACACCTCATCCAGCCTTTTAGGGGTACAAACAATAGTAATTGGGGCCTAGTGTGGTTGTGTACGTGTGATATACATACACTTTTTTTATCATATTTTCTATTCCGCTATTTAATCAAAAACCTTTGGGGGTCAGTTAAATTGGGGGATAGTCTGTGTTGGTACGTGTGAGATCAACCTTTCCAAGTTTTTGGGGTTCATCTCATACTTCTGAAGATTTGAGGGTGCTGCCTGTTCCATACTCCCCCTACTCCTCATCCAGCCTTTTAGGGGTACAAACAATAGTAATTGGGGCCTAGTGTGGTTGTGTGCGTTTGATATACATTCACTGTTTTTGATCATATTTTCTATTCCGCTATTTAATCAAAAACCTTTGGGGATCAGTTAAATTGGGGGATAGTCTGTGTTGGTACGTGTGAGATCCACCTTTCCAAGTTTTTGGGGTTCATCTCATACTTCTGAAGATTTGAGGGTGCTGCCTGTTCCATACTCCCCCTACTCCTCATCCAGCCTTTTAGGGGTACAAACAATAGTAATTGGGGCCTAGTGTGGTTGTGTGCGTGTGATATACATACACTTTTTTGATCATATTTTCTATTCCGCTATTTAATAAAAAACCTTTGGGGATCAGTTAAATTGGGGGATAGTCTGTGTTGGTACTTGTGAGATCTACCTTTCCAAGTTTTTGGGGTTCATCTCATACTTCTGAAGATTTGAGGGTGCTGCCTGTTCCATACTCCCCCTACTCCTCATCCAGCCTTTTAGGGTTACAAACAATAGTAATTGGGGCCTAGTGTGGTTGTGTGCGTGTGATATACATACACTTTTTTTGATCATATTTTCGATTCCGCTATTTAATCAAAAACCTTTGGGGATCAGTTAAATTGGGGGATAGTCTAAGTTGGTACGTGTGAGATCCACCTTTCCAAGTTTTTGGGGTTCATCTCATACTTCTGAAGATTTGAGGGTGCTGCCTTTTCCATACTCCCCCTACTCCTCATCCAGCCTTTTAGGGGTACAAACAATAGTAATTGGGGCCTAGTGTGGTTGTGTGCGTGTGATATACATACACTTTTTTTGATCATATTTTCTATTCCGCTATTTAATCAAAAACCTTTGGGGATCAGTTAAATTGGGGGATAGTTTGTGTTGGTACGTGTGAGATCCACCTTTCCAATTTTTTGGGGTTCATCTCATACTTCTGATGATTTGAGGGTGCTGCCTGTTCCATACTCCCCCTACTCCTCATCCAGCCTTTTAGGGGTACAAACAATAGTAATTGGGGCCTAGTGTGGATGTGTGCGTGTGATATACACACGCTTTTTTTGATCATATTTTCTATTCCGCTATTTAATCAAAAACCTTTGGGGATCAGTTAAATTGGGGGATAGTCTGTGTTGGTACGTGTGAGATCCACCTTTCCAAGTTTTTGGGGTTCATCTCATACTTTTGAAGATTTGAGGGTGCTGCCTGTTCCATACTCCCCCTACTCCTCATCCAGCCTTTTAGGGGTACAAACAATAGTAATTGGGGCCTAGTGTGGTTGTGTGCGTGTGATATACATACACTTTTTTGATCATATTTTCTATTCCGCTATTTAATAAAAAACCTTTGGGGATCAGTTAAATTGGGGCATAGTCTGTGTTGGTACTTGTGAGATCTACCTTTCCAAGTTTTTGGGGTTCATCTCATACTTCTGAAGATTTGAGAGTGCTGCCTGTTCCATACTAACCCTACTCCTCATCCAGCCTTTTAGGGGTACAAACAATAGTAATTGGGGCCTAGTGTGGTTGTGTACGTGTGATATACATACACTTTTTTTATCATATTTTCTATTCCGCTATTTAATCAAAAACCTTTGGGGGTCAGTTAAATTGGGGGATAGTCTGTGTTGGTACGTGTGAGATCAACCTTTCCAAGTTTTTGGGGTTCATCTCATACTTCTGAAGATTTGAGGGTGCTGCCTGTTCCATACTCCCCCAACACCTCATCCAGCCTTTTAGGGGTACAAACAATAGTAATTGAAGCCTAGTGTGGTTATGTGCGTGTGATATACATACACTTTTTTTGATCATATTTTCTATTCCGCTATTTAATCAAAAACCTTTGGGGATCAGTTAAATTGTGGGATAGTCTGTGTTGGTACGTGTGAGATCCACCTTTCCAAGTTTTTGGGGTTCATCTCATACTTCTGAAGATTTGAGGGTGCTGCCTGTTCCATACTCCCCCTACTCCTCATCCAGCCTTTTAGGGGTACAAACAATAGTAATTGGGGCCTAGTGTGGTTGTGTGCGTGTGATATACATACACTTTTTTGATCATATTTTCTATTCCGCTATTTAATAAAAAACCTTTGGGGATCAGTTAAATTGGGGGATAGTCTGTGTTGGTACTTGTGAGATCTACCTTTCCAAGTTTTTGGGGTTCATCTCATACTTCTGAAGATGTGAGGGTGCTGCCTGTTCCATACTCCCCCTACTCCTCATCCAGCCTTTTAGGGTTACAAACAATAGTAATTGGGGCCTAGTGTGGTTGTGTGCGTGTGATATACATACACTTTTTTTGATCATATTTTCTATTCCGCTATTTAATCAAAAACCTTTGGGGATCAGTTAAATTGGGGGATAGTCTGTGTTGGTACGTGTGAGATCCACCTTTCCAAGTTTTTGGGGTTCATCTCATACTTCTGAAGATTTGAGGGTGCTGCCTTTTCCATACTCCCCCTACTCCTCATCCAGCCTTTTAGGGGTACAAACAATAGTAATTGGGGCCTAGTGTGGTTGTGTGCGTGTGATATACATACACTTTTTTTGATCATATTTTCTATTCCGCTATTTAATCAAAAACCTTTGGGGATCAGTTAAATTGGGGGATAGTTTGTGTTGGTACGTGTGAGATCCACCTTTCCAATTTTTTGGGGTTCATCTCATACTTCTGAAGATTTGAGGTTGCTGCCTGTTCCATACTCCCCCTACTCCTCATCCAGCCTTTTAGGGGTACAAACAATAGTAATTGGGGCCTAGTGTGGATGTGTGCGTGTGATATACATACGCTTTTTTTGATCATATTTTCTATTCCACTATTTAATCAAAAACCTTTGGGGATCAGTTAAATTGGGGGATAGTCTGTGTTGGTACGTGTGAGATCCACCTTTCCAAGTTTTTGGGGTTCATCTCATACTTTTGAAGATTTGAGGGTGCTGCCTGTTCCATACTCCCCCTACTCCTCATCCAGCCTTTTAGGGGTACAAACAATAGTAATTGGGGCCTAGTGTGGTTGTGTGCGTGTGATATACATACACTTTTTTGATCATATTTTCTATTCCGCTATTTAATAAAAAACCTTTGGGGATCAGTTAAATTGGGGCATAGTCTGTGTTGGTACTTGTGAGATCTACCTTTCCAAGTTTTTGGGGTTCATCTCATACTTCTGAAGATTTGAGGGTGCTGCCTGTTCCATACTAACCCTACTCCTCATCCAGCCTTTTAGGGGTACAAACAATAGTAATTGGGGCCTAGTGTGGTTGTGTACGTGTGATATACATACACTTTTTTTATCATAGTTTCTATTCCGCTATTTAATCAAAAACCTTTGGGGGTCAGTTAAATTGGGGGATAGTCTGTGTTGGTACGTGTGAGATCAACCTTTCCAAGTTTTTGGGGTTCATCTCATACTTCTGAAGATTTGAGGGTGCTGCCTGTTCCATACTCCCCCAACACCTCATCCAGCCTTTTAGGGGTACAAACAATAGTAATTGGAGCCTAGTGTGGTTATGTGCGTGTGATATACATACACTTTTTTTTTATTTTCTATTCCGCTATTTAATCAAAAACCTTTGGGGATCAGTTAAATTGGGGGATAGTCTGTGTTGGTACGTGTGAGATCCACCTTTCCAAGTTTTTGGGGTTCATCTCATACTTCTGAAGATTTGAGGGTGCTGCCTGTTCCATACTCGCCCTACTCCTCATCCAGCCTTTTAGGGGTACAAACAATAGTAATTGGGGCCTAGTGTGGTTGTGTGCGTGTGACATACATTCACTTTTTTGATCATATTTTCTATTCCGCTATTTAATCAAAAACCTTTGGGGATCAGTTAAATTGGGGGATAGTCTGTGTTGGTACGTGTGAGATCCACCTTTCCAAGTTTTTGGGGTTCATCTCATACTTCTGAAGATTTGAGGGTGCTGCCTGTTCCATACTCCCCCTACTCCTCATCCAGCCTTTTAGGGGTACAAATAATAGTAATTGGGGCCTATTGTGGTTGTGTACGTGTGATATACATACACTTTTTTTGATCATATTTTCTATTCCGCTATTTAATCAAAAACCTTTGGGGATCAGTTAAATTGGGGGATAGTCTGTGTTGGTACGTGTGAGATCCACCTTTCCAATTTTTTGGGGTTCATCTCATACTTCTGAAGATTTGAGGGTGCTGCCTGTTCCATACTCCCCCTACTCCTCATCCAGCCTTTTAGGGGTACAAACAATAGTAATTGGGGCCTAGTGTGGTTGTGTGCGTTTGATATACATACACTTTTTTTGATCATATTTTCTATTCCGCTATTTAATCAAAAACCTTTGGGGATCAGTTAAATTGGGGGATAGTCTAAGTTGGTACGTGTGAGATCCACCTTTCCAAGTTTTTGGGGTTCATCTAATACTTCTGAAGATTTGAGGGTGCTGCCTGTTCCATACTCCCCCTACTCCTCATCCAGCCTTTTAGGAGTACAAACAATAGTAATTGGGGCCTAGTGTGGTTGTGTGCTTGTGATATACATACACTTTTTTGATCATATTTTCTATTCCGCTATTTAATAAAAAACCTTTGGGGATCAGTTAAATTGGGGGATAGTCTGTGTTGGTACTTGTGAGATCTACCTTTCCAAGTTTTTGGGGTTCATCTCATACTTCTGAAGATTTGAGGGTGCTGCCTGTTCCGTACTCCCCCTACTCCTCATCCAGCCTTTTAGAGGTACAAACAATAGTAATTGGGGCCTAGTGTGGTTGTGTGCGTGTGATATACATACACTTTTTTTGATCATATTTTCTATTCCGCTATTTAATCAAAAACCTTTGGGGATCAGTTAAATTGGGGGATAGTCTGTGTTGGTACGTGTGAGATCCACCTTTCCAAGTTTTTGGGGTTCATCTCATACTTCTGAAGATTTGAGGGTGCTGCCTGTTCCATTCTCCCCTTACTCCTCATCCAGCCTTTTAGGGGTACAAACAATAGTAATTGGGGCCTAGTGTGGTTGTGTACGTGTGACATACATACACTTTTTTTGATCATATTTTCTATTCCGCTATTTAATCAAAAACCTTTGGGGATCAGTTAAATTGGGGGATAGTCTGTGTTGGTATGTGTGAGATCCACCTTTCCAAGTTTTTGGGGTACATCTCATACTTCTGAAGATTTGAGGGTGCTGCCTGTTCCATACTCCCCCTACTACTCATCCAGCCTTTTAGGGGTACAAACAATAGTAATTGGGGCCTAGTGTGGTTGTGTGCGTGTGATATACATACACTTTTTTTGATCATATTTTCTATTCCGCTATTTAATCAAAAACCTTTGGGGATCAGTTAAATTGGGGCATAGTCTGTGTTGGTACGTGTGAGATCCACCTTTCCAAGTTTTTGGGGTTCATCTCATACTTCTGAAGATTTGAGGGTGCTGCCTTTTCCATACTCCCCCTACTCCTCATCCAGCCTTTTAGGGGTACAAACAATAGTAATTGGGGCCTTGTGTGGTTGTGTGCGTGTGATATACATACACTTTTTTTGATCATATTTTCTATTCCGCTATTTAATCAAAAACCTTTGGGGATCAGTTAAATTGGGGGATAGTTTGTGTTGGTACGTGTGAGATCCACCTTTCCAATTTTTTGGGGTTCATCTCATACTTCTGAAGATTTGAGGGTGCTGCCTGTTCCATACTCCCCCTACTCCTCATCCAGCCTTTTAGGGGTACAAACAATAGTAATTGGGGCCTAGTGTGGATGTGTGCGTGTGATATACACACGCTTTTTTTGATCATATTTTCTATTCCGCTATTTAATCAAAAACCTTTGGGGATCAGTTAAATTGGGGGATAGTCTGTGTTGGTACGTGTGAGATCCACCTTTCCAAGTTTTTGGGGTTCATCTCATACTTTTGAAGATTTGAGGGTGCTGCCTGTTCCATACTCCCCCTACTCCTCATCCAGCCTTTTAGGGGTACAAACAATAGTAATTGGGGCCTAGTGTGGTTGTGTGCGTGTGATATACATACACTTTTTTGATCATATTTTCTATTCCGTTATTTAATAAAAAACCTTTGGGGATCAGTTAAATTGGGGCATAGTCTGTGTTGGTACTTGTGAGATCTACCTTTCCAAGTTTTTGGGGTTCATCTCATACTTCTGAAGATTTGAGAGTGCTGCCTGTTCCATACTAACCCTACTCCTCATCCAGCCTTTTAGGGGTACAAACAATAGTAATTGGGGCCTAGTGTGGTTGTGTACGTGTGATATACATACACTTTTTTTATCATATTTTCTATTCCGCTATTTAATCAAAAACCTTTGGGGGTCAGTTAAATTGGGGGATAGTCTGTGTTGGTACGTGTGAGATCAACCTTTCCAAGTTTTTGGGGTTCATCTCATACTTCTGAAGATTTGAGGGTGCTGCCTGTTCCATACTCCCCCAACACCTCATCCAGCCTTTTAGGGGTACAAACAATAGTAATTGAAGCCTAGTGTGGTTATGTGCGTGTGATATACATACACTTTTTTTGATCATATTTTCTATTCCGCTATTTAATCAAAAACCTTTGGGGATCAGTTAAATTGTGGGATAGTCTGTGTTGGTACGTGTGAGATCCACCTTTCCAAGTTTTTGGGGTTCATCTCATACTTCTGAAGATTTGAGGGTGCTGCCTGTTCCATACTCCCCCTACTCCTCATCCAGCCTTTTAGGGGTACAAACAATAGTAATTGGGGCCTAGTGTGGTTGTGTGCGTGTGATATACATACACTTTTTTGATCATATTTTCTATTCCGCTATTTAATAAAAAACCTTTGGGGATCAGTTAAATTGGGGGATAGTCTGTGTTGGTACTTGTGAGATCTACCTTTCCAAGTTTTTGGGGTTCATCTCATACTTCTGAAGATGTAAGGGTGCTGCCTGTTCCATACTCCCCCTACTCCTCATCCAGCCTTTTAGGGTTACAAACAATAGTAATTGGGGCCTAGTGTGGTTGTGTGCGTGTGATATACATACACTTTTTTTGATCATATTTTCTATTCCGCTATTTAATCAAAAACCTTTGGGGATCAGTTAAATTGGGGGATAGTCTGTGTTGGTACGTGTGAGATCCACCTTTCCAAGTTTTTGGGGTTCATCTCATACTTCTGAAGATTTGAGGGTGCTGCCTTTTCCATACTCCCCCTACTCCTCATCCAGCCTTTTAGGGGTACAAACAATAGTAATTGGGGCCTAGTGTGGTTGTGTGCGTGTGATATACATACACTTTTTTTGATCATATTTTCTATTCCGCTATTTAATCAAAAACCTTTGGGGATCAGTTAAATTGGGGGATAGTTTGTGTTGGTACGTGTGAGATCCACCTTTCCAATTTTTTGGGGTTCATCTCATACTTCTGAAGATTTGAGGTTGCTGCCTGTTCCATACTCCCCCTACTCCTCATCCAGCCTTTTAGGGGTACAAACAATAGTAATTGGGGCCTAGTGTGGATGTGTGCGTGTGATATACATACGCTTTTTTTGATCATATTTTCTATTCCACTATTTAATCAAAAACCTTTGGGGATCAGTTAAATTGGGGGATAGTCTGTGTTGGTACGTGTGAGATCCACCTTTCCAAGTTTTTGGGGTTCATCTCATACTTTTGAAGATTTGAGGGTGCTGCCTGTTCCATACTCCCCCTACTCCTCATCCAGCCTTTTAGGGGTACAAACAATAGTAATTGGGGCCTAGTGTGGTTGTGTGCGTGTGATATACATACACTTTTTTGATCATATTTTCTATTCCGCTATTTAATAAAAAACCTTTGGGGATCAGTTAAATTGGGGCATAGTCTGTGTTGGTACTTGTGAGATCTACCTTTCCAAGTTTTTGGGGTTCATCTCATACTTCTGAAGATTTGAGGGTGCTGCCTGTTCCATACTAACCCTACTCCTCATCCAGCCTTTTAGGGGTACAAACAATAGTAATTGGGGCCTAGTGTGGTTGTGTACGTGTGATATACATACACTTTTTTTATCATAGTTTCTATTCCGCTATTTAATCAAAAACCTTTGGGGGTCAGTTAAATTGGGGGATAGTCTGTGTTGGTACGTGTGAGATCAACCTTTCCAAGTTTTTGGGGTTCATCTCATACTTCTGAAGATTTGAGGGTGCTGCCTGTTCCATACTCCCCCAACACCTCATCCAGCCTTTTAGGGGTACAAACAATAGTAATTGGAGCCTAGTGTGGTTATGTGCGTGTGATATACATACACTTTTTTTTTATTTTCTATTCCGCTATTTAATCAAAAACCTTTGGGGATCAGTTAAATTGTGGGATAGTCTGTGTTGGTACGTGTGAGATCCACCTTTCCAAGTTTTTGGGGTTCATCTCATACTTCTGAAGATTTGAGGGTGCTGCCTGTTCCATACTCGCCCTACTCCTCATCCAGCCTTTTAGGGGTACAAACAATAGTAATTGGGGCCTAGTGTGGTTGTGTGCGTGTGACATACATTCACTTTTTTGATCATATTTTCTATTCCGCTATTTAATCAAAAACCTTTGGGGATCAGTTAAATTGGGGGATAGTCTGTGTTGGTACGTGTGAGATCCACCTTTCCAAGTTTTTGGGGTTCATCTCATACTTCTGAAGATTTGAGGGTGCTGCCTGTTCCATACTCCCCCTACTCCTCATCCAGCCTTTTAGGGGTACAAATAATAGTAATTGGGGCCTATTGTGGTTGTGTACGTGTGATATACATACACTTTTTTTGATCATATTTTCTATTCCGCTATTTAATCAAAAACCTTAGGGGATCAGTTAAATTGGGGGATAGTCTGTGTTGGTACGTGTGAGATCCACCTTTCCAATTTTTTGGGGTTCATCTCATACTTCTGAAGATTTGAGGGTGCTGCCTGTTCCATACTCCCCCTACTCCTCATCCAGCCTTTTAGGGGTACAAACAATAGTAATTGGGGCCTAGTGTGGTTGTGTGCGTTTGATATACATACGCTTTTTTTGATCATATTTTCTATTCCGCTATTTAATCAAAAACCTTTGGGGATCAGTTAAATTGGGGGATAGTCTAAGTTGGTACGTGTGAGATCCACCTTTCCAAGTTTTTGGGGTTCATCTAATACTTCTGAAGATTTGAGGGTGCTGCCTGTTCCATACTCCCCCTACTCCTCATCCAGCCTTTTAGGAGTACAAACAATAGTAATTGGGGCCTAGTGTGGTTGTGTGCTTGTGATATACATACACTTTTTTGATCATATTTTCTATTCCGCTATTTAATAAAAAACCTTTGGGGATCAGTTAAATTGGGGGATAGTCTGTGTTGGTACTTGTGAGATCTACCTTTCCAAGTTTTTGGGGTTCATCTCATACTTCTGAAGATTTGAGGGTGCTGCCTGTTCCGTACTCCCCCTACTCCTCATCCAGCCTTTTAGAGGTACAAACAATAGTAATTGGGGCCTAGTGTGGTTGTGTGCGTGTGATATACATACACTTTTTTTGATCATATTTTCTATTCCGCTATTTAATCAAAAACCTTTGGGGATCAGTTAAATTGGGGGATAGTCTGTGTTGGTACGTGTGAGATCCACCTTTCCAAGTTTTTGGGGTTCATCTCATACTTCTGAAGATTTGAGGGTGCTGCCTGTTCCATTCTCCCCTTACTCCTCATCCAGCCTTTTAGGGGTACAAACAATAGTAATTGGGGCCTAGTTTGATTGTGTGCGTGTGATATACATACACTTTTTTTGATCATATTTTCTATTCCGCTATTTAATCAAAAACCTTTGGGGATCAGTTAAATTGGGGGATAGTCTGTGTTGGTACGTGTGAGATCCACCTTTCCAAGTTTTTGGGGTTCATCTCATACTTCTGAAGATTTGAGGGTGCTGCCTGTTCCATACTAACCCTACTCCTCATCCAGCCTTTTAGGGGTACAAACAATAGTAATTGGGGCCTAGTGTGGTTGTGTACGTGTGATATACATACACTTTTTTTATCATATTTTCTATTCCGCTATTTAATCAAAAACCTTTGGGGGTCAGTTAAATTGGGGGATAGTCTGTGTTGGTACGTGTGAGATCAACCTTTCCAAGTTTTTGGGGTTCATCTCATACTTCTGAAGATTTGAGGGTGCTGCCTGTTCCATACTCCCCCAACACCTCATCCAGCCTTTTAGGGGTACAAACAATAGTAATTGGGGCCTAGTGTGGTTATGTGCGTGTGATATACATACACTTTTTTTGATCATATTTTCTATTCCGCTATTTAATCAAAAACCTTTGGGGATCAGTTAAATTGGGGGATAGTCTGTGTTGGTACGTGTGAGATCCACCTTTCCAAGTTTTTGGGGTTCATCTCATACTTCTGAAGATTTGAGGGTGCTGCCTGTTCCATACTCCCCCTACTCCTCATCCAGCCTTTTAGGGGTACAAACAATAGTAATTGGGGCCTAGTGTGGTTGTGTGCGTTTGATATACATACACTTTTTTGATCATATTTTCTATTCCGCTATTTAATCAAAAACCTTTGGGGATCAGTTAAATTGGGGGATAGTCTGTGTTGGTACGTGTGAGATCCACCTTTCCAAGTTTTTGGGGTTCATCTCATACTTCTGAAGATTTGAGGGTGCTGCCTGTTCCATACTCCCCCTACTCCTCATCCAGCCTTTTAGGGGTACAAACAATAGTAATTGGGGCCTAGTTTGATTGTGTGCGTGTGATATACATACACTTTTTTTGATCATATTTTCTATTCCGCTATTTAATCAAAAACCTTTGGGGATCAGTTAAATTGGGGGATAGTCTGTGTTTGTACGTGTGAGATCCACCTTTCCAAGTTTTTGGGGTTCATCTCATACTTCTGAAGATTTGAGGGTGCTGCCTGTTCCATACTAACCCTACTCCTCATCCAGCCTTTTAGGGGTACAAACAATAGTAATTGGGGCCTAGTGTGGTTGTGTACGCGTGATATACATACACTTTTTTTATCATATTTTCTATTCCGCTATTTAATCAAAAACCTTTGGGGGTCAGTTAAATTGGGGGATAGTCTGTGTTGGTACGTGTGAGATCAACCTTTCCAAATTTTTGGGGTTCATCTCATACTTCTGAAGATTTGAGGGTGCTGCCTGTTCCATACTCCCCCAACACCTCATCCAGCCTTTTAGGGGTACAAACAATAGTAATTGGGGCCTAGTGTGGTTATGTGCGTGTGATATACATACACTTTTTTGATCATATTTTCTATTCCGCTATTTAATCAAAAACCTTTGGGGATCAGTTAAATTGGGGGATAGTCTGTGTTGGTACGTGTGAGATCCACCTTTCCAACTTTTTGGGGTTCATCTCATACTTCTGAAGATTTGAGGGTGCTGCCTGTTCCATACTCCCCCTACTCCTCATCCAGCCTTTTAGGGGTACAAATAATAGTAATTGGGGCCTAGTGTGGTTGTGTACGTGTGATATACATACACTTTTTTTGATCATATTTTCTATTCCGCTATTTAATCAAAAACCTTTGGGGATCAGTTAAATTGGGGGATAGTCTGTGTTGGTACGTGTGAGATCCACCTTTCCAACTTTTTGGGGTTCATCTCATACTTCTGAAGATTTGAGGGTGCTGCCTGTTCCATACTCCCCCTACTCCTCATCCAGCCTTATAGGGGTACAAACAATAGTAATTGGGGCCTAGTGTGGTTGTGTGCGTGTGATATACATACGCTTTTTTTGATCATATTTTCTATTCCGCTATTTAATCAAAAACCTTTGGGGATCAGTTAAATTGGGGGATAGTCTGTGTTGGTACGTGTGAGATCCACCTTTCCAAGTTTTTGGGGTTCATCTCATACTTCTGAAGATTTGAGGGTGCTGCCTGTTCCATACTCCCCCTACTCCTCATCCAGCCTTTTAGGGGTACAAACAATAGTAATTGGGGCCTAGTGTGGTTGTGTACGTGTGACATACATACACTTTTTTTGATCATATTTTCTATTCCGCTATTTAATCAAAAACCTTTGGGGATCAGTTAAATTGGGGGATAGTCTGTGTTGGTACGTGTGAGATCCACCTTTCCAAGTTTTTGGGGTTCATCTCATACTTCTGAAGATTTGAGGGTGCTGCCTGTTCCATACTCCCCCTACTCCTCATCCAGCCTTTTAGGGGTACAAACAATAGTAATTGGGGCCTAGTGTGGTTGTGTGCGTGTGATATACATACACTTTTTTTGATCATATTTTCTATTCTGCTATTTAATCAAAAACCTTTGGGGATCAGTTAAATTGGGGGATAGTCTGTGTTGGTACGTGTGAGATCCACCTTTCCAAGTTTTTGGGGTTCATCTCATACTTCTGAAGATTTGAGGGTGCTGCCTGTTCCATTCTCCCCTTACTCCTCATCCAGCCTTTTAGGGGTACAAACAATAGTAATTGGGGCCTAGTGTGGTTGTGTACGTGTGACATACATACACTTTTTTTGATCATATTTTCTATTCCGCTATTTAATCAAAAACCTTTGGGGATCAGTTAAATTGGGGGATAGTCTGTGTTGGTACGTGTGAGATCCACCTTTCCAAGTTTTTGGGGTTCATCTCATACTTCTGAAGATTTGAGGGTGCTGCCTGTTCCATACTCCCCCTACTCCTCATCCAGCCTTTTAGGGGTACAAACAATAGTAATTGGGGCCTAGTTTGATTGTGTGCGTGTGATATACATACACTTTTTTTGATCATATTTTCTATTCCGCTATTTAATCAAAAACCTTTGGGGATCAGTTAAATTGGGGGATAGTCTGTGTTTGTACGTGTGAGATCCACCTTTCCAAGTTTTTGGGGTTCATCTCATACTTCTGAAGATTTGAGGGTGCTGCCTGTTCCATACTCCCCCTACTCCTCCTCCAGCCTTTTAGGGGTACAAACAATAGTAATTGGGGCCTTGTGTGGTTGTGTGCGTGTGATATACATACACTTTTTTTGATCATATTTTCTATTCCGCTATTTAATCAAAAACCTTTGGGGGTCAGTTAAATTGGGGGATAGTCTGTGTTGGTACGTGTGAGATCAACCTTTCCAAGTTTTTGGGGTTCATCTCATACTTCTGAAGATTTGAGGGTGCTGCCTGTTCCATACTCCCCCAACACCTCATCCAGCCTTTTAGGGTTACAAACAATAGTAATTGGGGCCTAGTGTGGTTATGTGCGTGTGATATACATACACTTTTTTTGATCATATTTTCTATTCCGCTATTTAATCAAAAACCTTTGGGGATCAGTTAAATTGGGGGATAGTCTGTGTTGGTACGTGTGAGATCCACCTTTCCAAGTTTTTGGGGTTCATCTCATACTTCTGAAGATTTGAGGGTGCTGCCTGTTCCATACTCCCCCTACTCCTCATCCAGCCTTTTAGGGGTACAAACAATAGTAATTGGGGCCTAGTGTGGTTGTGTGCGTTTGATATACATACACTTTTTTGATCATATTTTCTATTCCGCTATTTAATCAAAAACCTTTGGGGATCAGTTAAATTGGGGGATAGTCTGTGTTGGTACGTGTGAGATCCACCTTTCCAAGTTTTTGGGGTTCATCTCATACTTCTGAAGATTTGAGGGTGCTGCCTGTTCCATACTCCCCCTACTCCTCATCCAGCCTTTTAGGGGTACAAACAATAGTAATTGGGGCCTAGTTTGATTGTGTGCGTGTGATATACATACACTTTTTTTGATCATATTTTCTATTCCGCTATTTAATCAAAAACCTTTGGGGATCAGTTAAATTGGGGGATAGTCTGTGTTGGTACGTGTGAGATCCACCTTTCCAAGTTTTTGGGGTTCATCTCATACTTCTGAAGATTTGAGGGTGCTGCCTGTTCCATACTAACCCTACTCCTCATCCAGCCTTTTAGGGGTACAAACAATAGTAATTGGGGCCTAGTGTGGTTGTGTACGCGTGATATACATACACTTTTTTTATCATATTTTCTATTCCGCTATTTAATCAAAAACCTTTGGGGGTCAGTTAAATTGGGGGATAGTCTGTGTTGGTACTTGTGAGATCAACCTTTCCAAATTTTTGGGGTTCATCTCATACTTCTGAAGATTTGAGGGTGCTGCCTGTTCCATACTCCCCCAACACCTCATCCAGCCTTTTAGGGGTACAAACAATAGTAATTGGGGCCTAGTGTGGTTATGTGCGTGTGATATACATACACTTTTTTGATCATATTTTCTATTCCGCTATTTAATCAAAAACCTTTGGGGATCAGTTAAATTGGGGGATAGTCTGTGTTGGTACGTGTGAGATCCACCTTTCCAACTTTTTGGGGTTCATCTCATACTTCTGAAGATTTGAGGGTGCTGCCTGTTCCATACTCCCCCTACTCCTCATCCAGCCTTTTAGGGGTACAAATAATAGTAATTGGGGCCTAGTGTGGTTGTGTACGTGTGATATACATACACTTTTTTTGATCATATTTTCTATTCCGCTATTTAATCAAAAACCTTTGGGGATCAGTTAAATTGGGGGATAGTCTGTGTTGGTACGTGTGAGATCCACCTTTCCAACTTTTTGGGGTTCATCTCATACTTCTGAAGATTTGAGGGTGCTGCCTGTTCCATACTCCCCCTACTCCTCATCCAGCCTTATAGGGGTACAAACAATAGTAATTGGGGCCTAGTGTGGTTGTGTGCGTGTGATATACATACGCTTTTTTTGATCATATTTTCTATTCCGCTATTTAATCAAAAACCTTTGGGGATCAGTTAAATTGGGGGATAGTCTGTGTTGGTACGTGTGAGATCCACCTTTCCAAGTTTTTGGGGTTCATCTCATACTTCTGAAGATTTGAGGGTGCTGCCTGTTCCATACTCCCCCTACTCCTCATCCAGCCTTTTAGGGGTACAAACAATAGTAATTGGGGCCTAGTGTGGTTGTGTGCGTGTGATATACATACACTTTTTTGATCATATTTTCTATTCCGCTATTTAATAAAAAACCTTTGGGGATCAGTTAAATTGGGGGATAGTCTGTGTTGGTACTTGTGAGAACTACCTTTCCAAGTTTTTGGGGTTCATCTCATACTTCTGAAGATTTGAGGGTGCTGCCTGTTCCATACTCCCCCTACTCCTCATCCAGCCTTTCAGGGGTACAAACAATAGTAATTGGGGCCTAGTGTGGTTGTGTGCGTGTGATATACATACACTTTTTTTGATCATATTTTCTATTCCGCTATTTAATCAAAAACCTTTGGGGATCAGTTAAATTGGGGGATAGTCTGTGTTGGTACGTGTGAGATCCACCTTTCCAAGTTTTTGGGGTTCATCTCATACTTCTGAAGATTTGAGGGTGCTGCCTGTTCCATACTCCCCCTACTCCTCATCCAGCCTTTTAGGGGTACAAACAATAGTAATTGGGGCCTAGTGTGGTTGTGTGCGTGTGATATACATACACTTTTTTTGATCATATTTTCTATTCTGCTATTTAATCAAAAACCTTTGGGGATCAGTTAAATTGGGGGATAGTCTGTGTTGGTACGTGTGAGATCCACCTTTCCAAGTTTTTGGGGTTCATCTCATACTTCTGAAGATTTGAGGGTGCTGCCTGTTCCATTCTCCCCTTACTCCTCATCCAGCCTTTTAGGGGTACAAACAATAGTAATTGGGGCCTAGTGTGGTTGTGTACGTGTGACATACATACACTTTTTTTGATCATATTTTCTATTCCGCTATTTAATCAAAAACCTTTGGGGATCAGTTAAATACGGGGATAGTCTGTGTTGGTATGTGTGAGATCCACCTTTCCAAGTTTTTGGGGTACATCTCATACTTCTGAAGATTTGAGGGTGCTGCCTGTTCCATACTCCCCCTACTACTCATCCAGCCTTTTAGGGGTACAAACAATAGTAATTGGGGCCTAGTGTGGTTGTGTGCGTGTGATATACATACACTTTTTTTGATCATATTTTCTATTCCGCTATTTAATCAAAAACCTTTGGGGATCAGTTAAATTGGGGGATAGTCTGTGTTGGTACGTGTGAGATCCACCTTTCCAAGTTTTTGGGGTTCATCTCATACTTCTGAAGATTTGAGGGTGCTGCCTGTTCCATACTCCCCCTACTCCTCATCCAGCCTTTTAGGGGTACAAACAATAGTAATTGGGGCCTAGTTTGATTGTGTGCGTGTGATATACATACACTTTTTTTGATCATATTTTCTATTCCGCTATTTAATCAAAAACCTTTGGGGATCAGTTAAATTGGGGGATAGTCTGTGTTTGTACGTGTGAGATCCACCTTTCCAAGTTTTTGGGGTTCATCTCATACTTCTGAAGATTTGAGGGTGCTGCCTGTTCCATACTCCCCCTACTCCTCCTCCAGCCTTTTAGGGGTACAAACAATAGTAATTGGGGCCTTGTGTGGTTGTGTGCGTGTGATATACATACACTTTTTTTGATCATATTTTCTATTCCGCTATTTAATCAAAAACCTTTGGGGATCAGTTAAATTGGGGGATAGTCTGTGTTGGTACGTGTGAGATCCACCTTTCCAAGTTTTTGGGGTTCATCTCATACTTCTGAAGATTTGAGGGTGCTGCCTGTTCCATACTCCCCCTACTCCTCATCCAGCCTTTTAGGGGTACAAACAATAGTAATTGGGGCCTAGTGTGGTTGTGTGCGTGTGATATACATACGCTTTTTTTGATCATATTTTCTATTCCGCTATTTAATCAAAAACCTTTGGGGATCAGTTAAATTGGAGGATAGTCTGTGTTGATACGTGTGAGATCCACCTTTCCAAGTTTTTGGGGTTCATCTCATACTTTTGAAGATTTGAGGGTGCTGCCTGTTCCATACTCCCCCTACTCCTCATCCAGCCTTTTAGGGGTACAAACAATAGTAATTGGGGCCTAGTGTGGTTGTGTGCGTGTGATATACATACACTTTTTTGATCATATTTTCTATTCCGCTATTTAATAAAAAACCTTTGGGGATCAGTTAAATTGGGGCATAGTCTGTGTTGGTACTTGTGAGATCTACCTTTCCAAGTTTTTGGGGTTCATCTCATACTTCTGAAGATTTGAGGGTGCTGCCTGTTCCATACTCCCCCTACTCCTCATCCAGCCTTTTAGGGGTACAAACAATAGTAATTGGGGCCTAGTGTGGTTGTGTACGTGTGATATACATACACTTTTTTTATCATATTTTCTATTCCGCTATTTAATCAAAAACCTTTGGGGGTCAGTTAAATTGGGGGATAGTCTGTGTTGGTACGTGTGAGATCAACCTTTCCAAGTTTTTGGGGTTCATCTCATACTTCTGAAGATTTGAGGGTGCTGCCTGTTCCATACTCCCCCAACACCTCATCCAGCCTTTTAGGGGTACAAACAATAGTAATTGGGGCCTAGTGTGGTTATGTGCGTGTGATATACATACACTTTTTTTGATCATATTTTCTATTCCGCTATTTAATCAAAAACCTTTGGGGATCAGTTAAATTGGGGGATAGTCTGTGTTGGTACGTGTGAGATCCACCTTTCCAAGTTTTTGGGGTTCATCTCATACTTCTGAAGATTTGAGGGTGCTGCCTGTTCCATACTCCCCCTACTCCTCATCCAGCCTTTTAGGGGTACAAACAATAGTAATTGGGGCCTAGTGTGGTTGTGTGCGTTTGATATACATTCACTGTTTTTGATCATATTTTCTATTCCGCTATTTAATCAAAAACCTTTGGGGATCAGTTAAATTGGGGGATAGTCTGTGTTGGTATGTGTGAGATCCACCTTTCCAAGTTTTTGGGGTACATCTCATACTTCTGAAGATTTGAGGGTGCTGCCTGTTCCATACTCCCCCTACTACTCATCCAGCCTTTTAGGGGTACAAACAATAGTAATTGGGGCCTAGTGTGGTTGTGTGCGTGTGATATACATACACTTTTTTTGATCATATTTTCTATTCCGCTATTTAATCAAAAACCTTTGGGGATCAGTTAAATTGGGGGATAGTCTGTGTTGGTACGTGTGAGATCCACCTTTCCAAGTTTTTGGGGTTCATCTCATACTTCTGAAGATTTGAGGGTGCTGCCTGTTCCATACTCCCCCTACTCCTCATCCAGCCTTTTAGGGGTACAAACAATAGTAATTGGGGCCTAGTTTGATTGTGTGCGTGTGATATACATACACTTTTTTTGATCATATTTTCTATTCCGCTATTTAATCAAAAACCTTTGGGGATCAGTTAAATTGGGGGATAGTCTGTGTTTGTACGTGTGAGATCCACCTTTCCAAGTTTTTGGGGTTCATCTCATACTTCTGAAGATTTGAGGGTGCTGCCTGTTCCATACTCCCCCTACTCCTCCTCCAGCCTTTTAGGGGTACAAACAATAGTAATTGGGGCCTTGTGTGGTTGTGTGCGTGTGATATACATACACTTTTTTTGATCATATTTTCTATTCCGCTATTTAATCAAAAACCTTTGGGGATCAGTTAAATTGGGGGATAGTCTGTGTTTGTACGTGTGAGATCCACCTTTCCAAGTTTTTGGGGTTCATCTCATACTTCTGAAGATTTGAGGGTGCTGCCTGTTCCATACTCCCCCTACTCCTCCTCCAGCCTTTTAGGGGTACAAACAATAGTAATTGGGGCCTTGTGTGGTTGTGTGCGTGTGATATACACACGCTTTTTTTGATCATATTTTCTATTCCGCTATTTAATCAAAAACCTTTGGGGATCAGTTAAATTGGGGGATAGTCTGTGTTGGTACGTGTGAGATCCACCTTTCCAAGTTTTTGGGGTTCATCTCATACTTCTGAAGATTTGAGGGTGCTGCCTGTTCCATACTCCCCCTACTCCTCATCCAGCCTTTTAGGGGTACAAACAATAGTAATTGGGGCCTAGTGTGGTTGTGTGCGTGTGATATACATACGCTTTTTTTGATCATATTTTCTATTCCGCTATTTAATCAAAAACCTTTGGGGATCAGTTAAATTGGAGGATAGTCTGTGTTGATACGTGTGAGATCCACCTTTCCAAGTTTTTGGGGTTCATCTCATACTTTTGAAGATTTGAGGGTGCTGCCTGTTCCATACTCCCCCTACTCCTCATCCAGCCTTTTAGGGGTACAAACAATAGTAATTGGGGCCTAGTGTGGTTGTGTGCGTGTGATATACATACACTTTTTTGATCATATTTTCTATTCCGCTATTTAATAAAAAACCTTTGGGGATCAGTTAAATTGGGGCATAGTCTGTGTTGGTACTTGTGAGATCTACCTTTCCAAGTTTTTGGGGTTCATCTCATACTTCTGAAGATTTGAGGGTGCTGCCTGTTCCATACTCCCCCAACACCTCATCCAGCCTTTTAGGGGTACAAACAATAGTAATTGGGGCCTAGTGTGGTTATGTGCGTGTGATATACATACACTTTTTTTGATCATATTTTCTATTCCGCTATTTAATCAAAAACCTTTGGGGATCAGTTAAATTGGGGGATAGTCTGTGTTGGTACGTGTGAGATCCACCTTTCCAAGTTTTTGGGGTTCATCTCATACTTCTGAAGATTTGAGGGTGCTGCCTGTTCCATACTCCCCCTACTCCTCATCCAGCCTTTTAGGGGTACAAACAATAGTAATTGGGGCCTAGTGTGGTTGTGTGCGTTTGATATACATTCACTGTTTTTGATCATATTTTCTATTCCGCTATTTAATCAAAAACCTTTGGGGATCAGTTAAATTGGGGGATAGTCTGTGTTGGTACGTGTGAGATCCACCTTTCCAAGTTTTTGGGGTTCATCTCATACTTCTGAAGATTTGAGGGTGCTGCCTGTTCCATACTCCCCCTACTCCTCATCCAGCCTTTTAGGGGTACAAACAATAGTAATTGGGGCCTAGTGTGGTTGTGTGCGTGTGATATACATACACTTTTTTGATCATATTTTCTATTCCGCTATTTAATAAAAAACCTTTGGGGATCAGTTAAATTGGGGGATAGTCTGTGTTGGTACTTGTGAGATCTACCTTTCCAAGTTTTTGGGGTTCATCTCATACTTCTGAAGATTTGAGGGTGCTGCCTGTTCCATACTCCCCCTACTCCTCATCCAGCCTTTTAGGGTTACAAACAATAGTAATTGGGGCCTAGTGTGGTTGTGTGCGTGTGATATACATACACTTTTTTTGATCATATTTTCTATTCCGCTATTTAATCAAAAACCTTTGGGGATCAGTTAAATTGGGGGATAGTTTGTGTTGGTACGTGTGAGATCCACCTTTCCAATTTTTTGGGGTTCATCTCATACTTCTGAAGATTTGAGGGTGCTGCCTGTTCCATACTCCCCCTACTCCTCATCCAGCCTTTTAGGGGTACAAACAATAGTAATTGGGGCCTAGTGTGGATGTGTGCGTGTGATATACACACGCTTTTTTTGATCATATTTTCTATTCCGCTATTTAATCAAAAACCTTTGGGGATCAGTTAAATTGGGGGATAGTCTGTGTTGGTACGTGTGAGATCCACCTTTCCAAGTTTTTGGGGTTCATCTCATACTTTTGAAGATTTGAGGGTGCTGCCTGTTCCATACTCCCCCTACTCCTCATCCAGCCTTTTAGGGGTACAAACAATAGTAATTGGGGCCTAGTGTGGTTGTGTGCGTGTGATATACATACACTTTTTTGATCATATTTTCTATTCCGCTATTTAATAAAAAACCTTTGGGGATCAGTTAAATTGGGGCATAGTCTGTGTTGGTACTTGTGAGATCTACCTTTCCAAGTTTTTGGGGTTCATCTCATACTTCTGAAGATTTGAGGGTGCTGCCTGTTCCATACTAACCCTACTCCTCATCCAGCCTTTTAGGGGTACAAACAATAGTAATTGGGGCCTAGTGTGGTTGTGTACGTGTGATATACATACACTTTTTTTATCATATTTTCTATTCCGCTATTTAATCAAAAACCTTTGGAGGTCAGTTAAATTGGGGGATAGTCTGTGTTGGTACGTGTGAGATCAACCTTTCCAAGTTTTTGGGGTTCATCTCATACTTCTGAAGATTTGAGGGTGCTGCCTGTTCCATACTCCCCCAACACCTCATCCAGCCTTTTAGGGGTACAAACAATAGTAATTGGGGCCTAGTGTGGTTGTGTACGTGTGATATACATACACTTTTTTTATCATATTTTCTATTCCGCTATTTAATCAAAAACCTTTGGGGGTCAGTTAAATTGGGGGATAGTCTGTGTTGGTACGTGTGAGATCAACCTTTCCAAGTTTTTGGGGTTCATCTCATACTTCTGAAGATTTGAGGGTGCTGCCTGTTCCATACTCCCCCTACTCCTCATCCAGCCTTTTAGGGGTACAAACAATAGTAATTGGGGCCTAGTGTGGTTGTGTGCGTTTGATATACATTCACTGTTTTTGATCATATTTTCTATTCCGCTATTTAATCAAAAACCTTTGGGGATCAGTTAAATTGGGGGATAGTCTGTGTTGGTACGTGTGAGATCCACCTTTCCAAGTTTTTGGGGTTCATCTCATACTTCTGAAGATTTGAGGGTGCTGCCTGTTCCATACTCCCCCTACTCCTCATCCAGCCTTTTAGGGGTACAAACAATAGTAATTGGGGCCTAGTGTGGTTGTGTGCGTGTGATATACATACACTTTTTTGATCATATTTTCTATTCCGCTATTTAATAAAAAACCTTTGGGGATCAGTTAAATTGGGGGATAGTCTGTGTTGGTACTTGTGAGATCTACCTTTCCAAGTTTTTGGGGTTCATCTCATACTTCTGAAGATTTGAGGGTGCTGCCTGTTCCATACTCCCCCTACTCCTCATCCAGCCTTTTAGGGTTACAAACAATAGTAATTGGGGCCTAGTGTGGTTGTGTGCGTGTGATATACATACACTTTTTTTGATCATATTTTCGATTCCGCTATTTAATCAAAAACCTTTGGGGATCAGTTAAATTGGGGGATAGTCTAAGTTGGTACGTGTGAGATCCACCTTTCCAAGTTTTTGGGGTTCATCTCATACTTCTGAAGATTTGAGGGTGCTGCCTTTTCCATACTCCCCCTACTCCTCATCCAGCCTTTTAGGGGTACAAACAATAGTAATTGGGGCCTAGTGTGGTTGTGTGCGTGTGATATACATACACTTTTTTTGATCATATTTTCTATTCCGCTATTTAATCAAAAACCTTTGGGGATCAGTTAAATTGGGGGATAGTTTGTGTTGGTACGTGTGAGATCCACCTTTCCAATTTTTTGGGGTTCATCTCATACTTCTGATGATTTGAGGGTGCTGCCTGTTCCATACTCCCCCTACTCCTCATCCAGCCTTTTAGGGGTACAAACAATAGTAATTGGGGCCTAGTGTGGATGTGTGCGTGTGATATACACACGCTTTTTTTGATCATATTTTCTATTCCGCTATTTAATCAAAAACCTTTGGGGATCAGTTAAATTGGGGGATAGTCTGTGTTGGTACGTGTGAGATCCACCTTTCCAAGTTTTTGGGGTTCATCTCATACTTTTGAAGATTTGAGGGTGCTGCCTGTTCCATACTCCCCCTACTCCTCATCCAGCCTTTTAGGGGTACAAACAATAGTAATTGGGGCCTAGTGTGGTTGTGTGCGTGTGATATACATACACTTTTTTGATCATATTTTCTATTCCGCTATTTAATAAAAAACCTTTGGGGATCAGTTAAATTGGGGCATAGTCTGTGTTGGTACTTGTGAGATCTACCTTTCCAAGTTTTTGGGGTTCATCTCATACTTCTGAAGATTTGAGAGTGCTGCCTGTTCCATACTAACCCTACTCCTCATCCAGCCTTTTAGGGGTACAAACAATAGTAATTGGGGCCTAGTGTGGTTGTGTACGTGTGATATACATACACTTTTTTTATCATATTTTCTATTCCGCTATTTAATCAAAAACCTTTGGGGGTCAGTTAAATTGGGGGATAGTCTGTGTTGGTACGTGTGAGATCAACCTTTCCAAGTTTTTGGGGTTCATCTCATACTTCTGAAGATTTGAGGGTGCTGCCTGTTCCATACTCCCCCAACACCTCATCCAGCCTTTTAGGGGTACAAACAATAGTAATTGAAGCCTAGTGTGGTTATGTGCGTGTGATATACATACACTTTTTTTGATCATATTTTCTATTCCGCTATTTAATCAAAAACCTTTGGGGATCAGTTAAATTGTGGGATAGTCTGTGTTGGTACGTGTGAGATCCACCTTTCCAAGTTTTTGGGGTTCATCTCATACTTCTGAAGATTTGAGGGTGCTGCCTGTTCCATACTCCCCCTACTCCTCATCCAGCCTTTTAGGGGTACAAACAATAGTAATTGGGGCCTAGTGTGGTTGTGTGCGTGTGATATACATACACTTTTTTGATCATATTTTCTATTCCGCTATTTAATAAAAAACCTTTGGGGATCAGTTAAATTGGGGGATAGTCTGTGTTGGTACTTGTGAGATCTACCTTTCCAAGTTTTTGGGGTTCATCTCATACTTCTGAAGATGTGAGGGTGCTGCCTGTTCCATACTCCCCCTACTCCTCATCCAGCCTTTTAGGGTTACAAACAATAGTAATTGGGGCCTAGTGTGGTTGTGTGCGTGTGATATACATACACTTTTTTTGATCATATTTTCTATTCCGCTATTTAATCAAAAACCTTTGGGGATCAGTTAAATTGGGGGATAGTCTGTGTTGGTACGTGTGAGATCCACCTTTCCAAGTTTTTGGGGTTCATCTCATACTTCTGAAGATTTGAGGGTGCTGCCTTTTCCATACTCCCCCTACTCCTCATCCAGCCTTTTAGGGGTACAAACAATAGTAATTGGGGCCTAGTGTGGTTGTGTGCGTGTGATATACATACACTTTTTTTGATCATATTTTCTATTCCGCTATTTAATCAAAAACCTTTGGGGATCAGTTAAATTGGGGGATAGTTTGTGTTGGTACGTGTGAGATCCACCTTTCCAATTTTTTGGGGTTCATCTCATACTTCTGAAGATTTGAGGTTGCTGCCTGTTCCATACTCCCCCTACTCCTCATCCAGCCTTTTAGGGGTACAAACAATAGTAATTGGGGCCTAGTGTGGATGTGTGCGTGTGATATACATACGCTTTTTTTGATCATATTTTCTATTCCACTATTTAATCAAAAACCTTTGGGGATCAGTTAAATTGGGGGATAGTCTGTGTTGGTACGTGTGAGATCCACCTTTCCAAGTTTTTGGGGTTCATCTCATACTTTTGAAGATTTGAGGGTGCTGCCTGTTCCATACTCCCCCTACTCCTCATCCAGCCTTTTAGGGGTACAAACAATAGTAATTGGGGCCTAGTGTGGTTGTGTGCGTGTGATATACATACACTTTTTTGATCATATTTTCTATTCCGCTATTTAATAAAAAACCTTTGGGGATCAGTTAAATTGGGGCATAGTCTGTGTTGGTACTTGTGAGATCTACCTTTCCAAGTTTTTGGGGTTCATCTCATACTTCTGAAGATTTGAGGGTGCTGCCTGTTCCATACTAACCCTACTCCTCATCCAGCCTTTTAGGGGTACAAACAATAGTAATTGGGGCCTAGTGTGGTTGTGTACGTGTGATATACATACACTTTTTTTATCATAGTTTCTATTCCGCTATTTAATCAAAAACCTTTGGGGGTCAGTTAAATTGGGGGATAGTCTGTGTTGGTACGTGTGAGATCAACCTTTCCAAGTTTTTGGGGTTCATCTCATACTTCTGAAGATTTGAGGGTGCTGCCTGTTCCATACTCCCCCAACACCTCATCCAGCCTTTTAGGGGTACAAACAATAGTAATTGGAGCCTAGTGTGGTTATGTGCGTGTGATATACATACACTTTTTTTTTATTTTCTATTCCGCTATTTAATCAAAAACCTTTGGGGATCAGTTAAATTGGGGGATAGTCTGTGTTGGTACGTGTGAGATCCACCTTTCCAAGTTTTTGGGGTTCATCTCATACTTCTGAAGATTTGAGGGTGCTGCCTGTTCCATACTCGCCCTACTCCTCATCCAGCCTTTTAGGGGTACAAACAATAGTAATTGGGGCCTAGTGTGGTTGTGTGCGTGTGACATACATTCACTTTTTTGATCATATTTTCTATTCCGCTATTTAATCAAAAACCTTTGGGGATCAGTTAAATTGGGGGATAGTCTGTGTTGGTACGTGTGAGATCCACCTTTCCAAGTTTTTGGGGTTCATCTCATACTTCTGAAGATTTGAGGGTGCTGCCTGTTCCATACTCCCCCTACTCCTCATCCAGCCTTTTAGGGGTACAAATAATAGTAATTGGGGCCTATTGTGGTTGTGTACGTGTGATATACATACACTTTTTTTGATCATATTTTCTATTCCGCTATTTAATCAAAAACCTTTGGGGATCAGTTAAATTGGGGGATAGTCTGTGTTGGTACGTGTGAGATCCACCTTTCCAATTTTTTGGGGTTCATCTCATACTTCTGAAGATTTGAGGGTGCTGCCTGTTCCATACTCCCCCTACTCCTCATCCAGCCTTTTAGGGGTACAAACAATAGTAATTGGGGCCTAGTGTGGTTGTGTGCGTTTGATATACATACACTTTTTTTGATCATATTTTCTATTCCGCTATTTAATCAAAAACCTTTGGGGATCAGTTAAATTGGGGGATAGTCTAAGTTGGTACGTGTGAGATCCACCTTTCCAAGTTTTTGGGGTTCATCTAATACTTCTGAAGATTTGAGGGTGCTGCCTGTTCCATACTCCCCCTACTCCTCATCCAGCCTTTTAGGAGTACAAACAATAGTAATTGGGGCCTAGTGTGGTTGTGTGCTTGTGATATACATACACTTTTTTGATCATATTTTCTATTCCGCTATTTAATAAAAAACCTTTGGGGATCAGTTAAATTGGGGGATAGTCTGTGTTGGTACTTGTGAGATCTACCTTTCCAAGTTTTTGGGGTTCATCTCATACTTCTGAAGATTTGAGGGTGCTGCCTGTTCCGTACTCCCCCTACTCCTCATCCAGCCTTTTAGAGGTACAAACAATAGTAATTGGGGCCTAGTGTGGTTGTGTGCGTGTGATATACATACACTTTTTTTGATCATATTTTCTATTCCGCTATTTAATCAAAAACCTTTGGGGATCAGTTAAATTGGGGGATAGTCTGTGTTGGTACGTGTGAGATCCACCTTTCCAAGTTTTTGGGGTTCATCTCATACTTCTGAAGATTTGAGGGTGCTGCCTGTTCCATTCTCCCCTTACTCCTCATCCAGCCTTTTAGGGGTACAAACAATAGTAATTGGGGCCTAGTGTGGTTGTGTACGTGTGACATACATACACTTTTTTTGATCATATTTTCTATTCCGCTATTTAATCAAAAACCTTTGGGGATCAGTTAAATTGGGGGATAGTCTGTGTTGGTATGTGTGAGATCCACCTTTCCAAGTTTTTGGGGTACATCTCATACTTCTGAAGATTTGAGGGTGCTGCCTGTTCCATACTCCCCCTACTACTCATCCAGCCTTTTAGGGGTACAAACAATAGTAATTGGGGCCTAGTGTGGTTGTGTGCGTGTGATATACATACACTTTTTTTGATCATATTTTCTATTCCGCTATTTAATCAAAAACCTTTGGGGATCAGTTAAATTGGGGCATAGTCTGTGTTGGTACGTGTGAGATCCACCTTTCCAAGTTTTTGGGGTTCATCTCATACTTCTGAAGATTTGAGGGTGCTGCCTTTTCCATACTCCCCCTACTCCTCATCCAGCCTTTTAGGGGTACAAACAATAGTAATTGGGGCCTTGTGTGGTTGTGTGCGTGTGATATACATACACTTTTTTTGATCATATTTTCTATTCCGCTATTTAATCAAAAACCTTTGGGGATCAGTTAAATTGGGGGATAGTTTGTGTTGGTACGTGTGAGATCCACCTTTCCAATTTTTTGGGGTTCATCTCATACTTCTGAAGATTTGAGGGTGCTGCCTGTTCCATACTCCCCCTACTCCTCATCCAGCCTTTTAGGGGTACAAACAATAGTAATTGGGGCCTAGTGTGGATGTGTGCGTGTGATATACACACGCTTTTTTTGATCATATTTTCTATTCCGCTATTTAATCAAAAACCTTTGGGGATCAGTTAAATTGGGGGATAGTCTGTGTTGGTACGTGTGAGATCCACCTTTCCAAGTTTTTGGGGTTCATCTCATACTTTTGAAGATTTGAGGGTGCTGCCTGTTCCATACTCCCCCTACTCCTCATCCAGCCTTTTAGGGGTACAAACAATAGTAATTGGGGCCTAGTGTGGTTGTGTGCGTGTGATATACATACACTTTTTTGATCATATTTTCTATTCCGTTATTTAATAAAAAACCTTTGGGGATCAGTTAAATTGGGGCATAGTCTGTGTTGGTACTTGTGAGATCTACCTTTCCAAGTTTTTGGGGTTCATCTCATACTTCTGAAGATTTGAGAGTGCTGCCTGTTCCATACTAACCCTACTCCTCATCCAGCCTTTTAGGGGTACAAACAATAGTAATTGGGGCCTAGTGTGGTTGTGTACGTGTGATATACATACACTTTTTTTATCATATTTTCTATTCCGCTATTTAATCAAAAACCTTTGGGGGTCAGTTAAATTGGGGGATAGTCTGTGTTGGTACGTGTGAGATCAACCTTTCCAAGTTTTTGGGGTTCATCTCATACTTCTGAAGATTTGAGGGTGCTGCCTGTTCCATACTCCCCCAACACCTCATCCAGCCTTTTAGGGGTACAAACAATAGTAATTGAAGCCTAGTGTGGTTATGTGCGTGTGATATACATACACTTTTTTTGATCATATTTTCTATTCCGCTATTTAATCAAAAACCTTTGGGGATCAGTTAAATTGTGGGATAGTCTGTGTTGGTACGTGTGAGATCCACCTTTCCAAGTTTTTGGGGTTCATCTCATACTTCTGAAGATTTGAGGGTGCTGCCTGTTCCATACTCCCCCTACTCCTCATCCAGCCTTTTAGGGGTACAAACAATAGTAATTGGGGCCTAGTGTGGTTGTGTGCGTGTGATATACATACACTTTTTTGATCATATTTTCTATTCCGCTATTTAATAAAAAACCTTTGGGGATCAGTTAAATTGGGGGATAGTCTGTGTTGGTACTTGTGAGATCTACCTTTCCAAGTTTTTGGGGTTCATCTCATACTTCTGAAGATGTAAGGGTGCTGCCTGTTCCATACTCCCCCTACTCCTCATCCAGCCTTTTAGGGTTACAAACAATAGTAATTGGGGCCTAGTGTGGTTGTGTGCGTGTGATATACATACACTTTTTTTGATCATATTTTCTATTCCGCTATTTAATCAAAAACCTTTGGGGATCAGTTAAATTGGGGGATAGTCTGTGTTGGTACGTGTGAGATCCACCTTTCCAAGTTTTTGGGGTTCATCTCATACTTCTGAAGATTTGAGGGTGCTGCCTTTTCCATACTCCCCCTACTCCTCATCCAGCCTTTTAGGGGTACAAACAATAGTAATTGGGGCCTAGTGTGGTTGTGTGCGTGTGATATACATACACTTTTTTTGATCATATTTTCTATTCCGCTATTTAATCAAAAACCTTTGGGGATCAGTTAAATTGGGGGATAGTTTGTGTTGGTACGTGTGAGATCCACCTTTCCAATTTTTTGGGGTTCATCTCATACTTCTGAAGATTTGAGGTTGCTGCCTGTTCCATACTCCCCCTACTCCTCATCCAGCCTTTTAGGGGTACAAACAATAGTAATTGGGGCCTAGTGTGGATGTGTGCGTGTGATATACATACGCTTTTTTTGATCATATTTTCTATTCCACTATTTAATCAAAAACCTTTGGGGATCAGTTAAATTGGGGGATAGTCTGTGTTGGTACGTGTGAGATCCACCTTTCCAAGTTTTTGGGGTTCATCTCATACTTTTGAAGATTTGAGGGTGCTGCCTGTTCCATACTCCCCCTACTCCTCATCCAGCCTTTTAGGGGTACAAACAATAGTAATTGGGGCCTAGTGTGGTTGTGTGCGTGTGATATACATACACTTTTTTGATCATATTTTCTATTCCGCTATTTAATAAAAAACCTTTGGGGATCAGTTAAATTGGGGCATAGTCTGTGTTGGTACTTGTGAGATCTACCTTTCCAAGTTTTTGGGGTTCATCTCATACTTCTGAAGATTTGAGGGTGCTGCCTGTTCCATACTAACCCTACTCCTCATCCAGCCTTTTAGGGGTACAAACAATAGTAATTGGGGCCTAGTGTGGTTGTGTACGTGTGATATACATACACTTTTTTTATCATAGTTTCTATTCCGCTATTTAATCAAAAACCTTTGGGGGTCAGTTAAATTGGGGGATAGTCTGTGTTGGTACGTGTGAGATCAACCTTTCCAAGTTTTTGGGGTTCATCTCATACTTCTGAAGATTTGAGGGTGCTGCCTGTTCCATACTCCCCCAACACCTCATCCAGCCTTTTAGGGGTACAAACAATAGTAATTGGAGCCTAGTGTGGTTATGTGCGTGTGATATACATACACTTTTTTTTTATTTTCTATTCCGCTATTTAATCAAAAACCTTTGGGGATCAGTTAAATTGTGGGATAGTCTGTGTTGGTACGTGTGAGATCCACCTTTCCAAGTTTTTGGGGTTCATCTCATACTTCTGAAGATTTGAGGGTGCTGCCTGTTCCATACTCGCCCTACTCCTCATCCAGCCTTTTAGGGGTACAAACAATAGTAATTGGGGCCTAGTGTGGTTGTGTGCGTGTGACATACATTCACTTTTTTGATCATATTTTCTATTCCGCTATTTAATCAAAAACCTTTGGGGATCAGTTAAATTGGGGGATAGTCTGTGTTGGTACGTGTGAGATCCACCTTTCCAAGTTTTTGGGGTTCATCTCATACTTCTGAAGATTTGAGGGTGCTGCCTGTTCCATACTCCCCCTACTCCTCATCCAGCCTTTTAGGGGTACAAATAATAGTAATTGGGGCCTATTGTGGTTGTGTACGTGTGATATACATACACTTTTTTTGATCATATTTTCTATTCCGCTATTTAATCAAAAACCTTAGGGGATCAGTTAAATTGGGGGATAGTCTGTGTTGGTACGTGTGAGATCCACCTTTCCAATTTTTTGGGGTTCATCTCATACTTCTGAAGATTTGAGGGTGCTGCCTGTTCCATACTCCCCCTACTCCTCATCCAGCCTTTTAGGGGTACAAACAATAGTAATTGGGGCCTAGTGTGGTTGTGTGCGTTTGATATACATACGCTTTTTTTGATCATATTTTCTATTCCGCTATTTAATCAAAAACCTTTGGGGATCAGTTAAATTGGGGGATAGTCTAAGTTGGTACGTGTGAGATCCACCTTTCCAAGTTTTTGGGGTTCATCTAATACTTCTGAAGATTTGAGGGTGCTGCCTGTTCCATACTCCCCCTACTCCTCATCCAGCCTTTTAGGAGTACAAACAATAGTAATTGGGGCCTAGTGTGGTTGTGTGCTTGTGATATACATACACTTTTTTGATCATATTTTCTATTCCGCTATTTAATAAAAAACCTTTGGGGATCAGTTAAATTGGGGGATAGTCTGTGTTGGTACTTGTGAGATCTACCTTTCCAAGTTTTTGGGGTTCATCTCATACTTCTGAAGATTTGAGGGTGCTGCCTGTTCCGTACTCCCCCTACTCCTCATCCAGCCTTTTAGAGGTACAAACAATAGTAATTGGGGCCTAGTGTGGTTGTGTGCGTGTGATATACATACACTTTTTTTGATCATATTTTCTATTCCGCTATTTAATCAAAAACCTTTGGGGATCAGTTAAATTGGGGGATAGTCTGTGTTGGTACGTGTGAGATCCACCTTTCCAAGTTTTTGGGGTTCATCTCATACTTCTGAAGATTTGAGGGTGCTGCCTGTTCCATTCTCCCCTTACTCCTCATCCAGCCTTTTAGGGGTACAAACAATAGTAATTGGGGCCTAGTGTGGTTGTGTACGTGTGACATACATACACTTTTTTTGATCATATTTTCTATTCCGCTATTTAATCAAAAACCTTTGGGGATCAGTTAAATTGGGGGATAGTCTGTGTTGGTATGTGTGAGATCCACCTTTCCAAGTTTTTGGGGTACATCTCATACTTCTGAAGATTTGAGGGTGCTGCCTGTTCCATACTCCCCCTACTACTCATCCAGCCTTTTAGGGGTACAAACAATAGTAATTGGGGCCTAGTGTGGTTGTGTGCGTGTGATATACATACACTTTTTTTGATCATATTTTCTATTCCGCTATTTAATCAAAAACCTTTGGGGATCAGTTAAATTGGGGGATAGTCTGTGTTGGTACGTGTGAGATCCACCTTTCCAAGTTTTTGGGGTTCATCTCATACTTCTGAAGATTTGAGGGTGCTGCCTTTTCCATACTCCCCCTACTCCTCATCCAGCCTTTTAGGGGTACAAACAATAGTAATTGGGGCCTAGTGTGGTTGTGTGCGTGTGATATACATACACTTTTTTTGATCATATTTTCTATTCCGCTATTTAATCAAAAACCTTTGGGGATCAGTTAAATTGGGGGATAGTTTGTGTTGGTACGTGTGAGATCCACCTTTCCAATTTTTTGGGGTTCATCTCATACTTCTGAAGATTTGAGGGTGCTGCCTGTTCCATACTCCCCCTACTCCTCATCCAGCCTTTTAGGGGTACAAACAATAGTAATTGGGGCCTAGTGTGGATGTGTGCGTGTGATATACACACGCTTTTTTTGATCATATTTTCTATTCCGCTATTTAATCAAAAACCTTTGGGGATCAGTTAAATTGGGGGATAGTCTGTGTTGGTACGTGTGAGATCCACCTTTCCAAGTTTTTGGGGTTCATCTCATACTTTTGAAGATTTGAGGGTGCTGCCTGTTCCATACTCCCCCTACTCCTCATCCAGCCTTTTAGGGGTACAAACAATAGTAATTGGGGCCTAGTGTGGTTGTGTGCGTGTGATATACATACACTTTTTTGATCATATTTTCTATTCCGCTATTTAATAAAAAACCTTTGGGGATCAGTTAAATTGGGGCATAGTCTGTGTTGGTACTTGTGAGATCTACCTTTCCAAGTTTTTGGGGTTCATCTCATACTTCTGAAGATTTGAGGGTGCTGCCTGTTCCATACTAACCCTACTCCTCATCCAGCCTTTTAGGGGTACAAACAATAGTAATTGGGGCCTAGTGTGGTTGTGTACGTGTGATATACATACACTTTTTTTATCATATTTTCTATTCCGCTATTTAATCAAAAACCTTTGGGGGTCAGTTAAATTGGGGGATAGTCTGTGTTGGTACGTGTGAGATCAACCTTTCCAAGTTTTTGGGGTTCATCTCATACTTCTGAAGATTTGAGGGTGCTGCCTGTTCCATACTCCCCCAACACCTCATCCAGCCTTTTAGGGGTACAAACAATAGTAATTGGAGCCTAGTGTGGTTATGTGCGTGTGATATACATACACTTTTTTTGATCATATTTTCTATTCCGCTATTTAATCAAAAACCTTTGGGGATCAGTTAAATTGTGGGATAGTCTGTGTTGGTACGTGTGAGATCCACCTTTCCAAGTTTTTGGGGTTCATCTCATACTTCTGAAGATTTGAGGGTGCTGCCTGTTCCATACTCCCCCTACTCCTCATCCAGCCTTTTAGGGGTACAAACAATAGTAATTGGGGCCTAGTGTGGTTGTGTGCGTGTGATATACATACACTTTTTTGATCATATTTTCTATTCCGCTATTTAATAAAAAACCTTTGGGGATCAGTTAAATTGGGGGATAGTCTGTGTTGGTACTTGTGAGATCTACCTTTCCAAGTTTTTGGGGTTCATCTCATACTTCTGAAGATTTGAGGGTGCTGCCTGTTCCATACTCCCCCTACTCCTCATCCAGCCTTTTAGGGTTACAAACAATAGTAATTGGGGCCTAGTGTGGTTGTGTGCGTGTGATATACATACACTTTTTTTGATCATATTTTCTATTCCGCTATTTAATCAAAAACCTTTGGGGATCAGTTAAATTGGGGGATAGTCTGTGTTGGTACGTGTGAGATCCACCTTTCCAAGTTTTTGGGGTTCATCTCATACTTCTGAAGATTTGAGGGTGCTGCCTTTTCCATACTCCCCCTACTCCTCATCCAGCCTTTTAGGGGTACAAACAATAGTAATTGGGGCCTAGTGTGGTTGTGTGCGTGTGATATACATACACTTTTTTTGATCATATTTTCTATTCCGCTATTTAATCAAAAACCTTTGGGGATCAGTTAAATTGGGGGATAGTTTGTGTTGGTACGTGTGAGATCCACCTTTCCAATTTTTTGGGGTTCATCTCATACTTCTGAAGATTTGAGGTTGCTGCCTGTTCCATACTCCCCCTACTCCTCATCCAGCCTTTTAGGGGTACAAACAATAGTAATTGGGGCCTAGTGTGGATGTGTGCGTGTGATATACATACGCTTTTTTTGATCATATTTTCTATTCCACTATTTAATCAAAAACCTTTGGGGATCAGTTAAATTGGGGGATAGTCTGTGTTGGTACGTGTGAGATCCACCTTTCCAAGTTTTTGGGGTTCATCTCATACTTTTGAAGATTTGAGGGTGCTGCCTGTTCCATACTCCCCCTACTCCTCATCCAGCCTTTTAGGGGTACAAACAATAGTAATTGGGGCCTAGTGTGGTTGTGTGCGTGTGATATACATACACTTTTTTGATCATATTTTCTATTCCGCTATTTAATAAAAAACCTTTGGGGATCAGTTAAATTGGGGCATAGTCTGTGTTGGTACTTGTGCGATCTACCTTTATAAGTTTTTGGGGTTCATCTCATACTTCTGAAGATTTGAGGGTGCTGCCTGTTCCATACTAACCCTACACCTAATCCAGCCTTTTAGGGGTACAAACAATAGTAATTGGGGCCTAGTGTGGTTGTGTACGTGTGATATACATACACTTTTTTTATCATAGTTTCTATTCCGCTATTTAATCAAAAACCTTTGGGGGTCAGTTAAATTGGGGGATAGTCTGTGTTGGTACGTGTGAGATCAACCTTTCCAAGTTTTTGGGGTTCATCTCATACTTCTGAAGATTTGAGGGTGCTGCCTGTTCCATACTCCCCCAACACCTCATCCAGCCTTTTAGGGGTACAAACAATAGTAATTGGAGCCTAGTGTGGTTATGTGCGTGTGATATACATACACTTTTTTTATTTTCTATTCCGCTATTTAATCAAAAACCTTTGGGGATCAGTTAAATTGGGGCATAGTCTGTGTTGGTACTTGTGAGATCTACCTTTCCAAGTTTTTGGGGTTCATCTCATACTTCTGAAGATTTGAGGGTGCTGCCTTTTCCATACTAACCCTACTCCTCATCCAGCCTTTTAGGGGTACAAACAATAGTAATTGGGGCCTAGTGTGGTTGTGTGCGTGTGATATACATTCACTTTTTTTGATCATATTTTCTATTCCGCTATTTAATCAAAAACCTTTGGGGATCAGTTAAATTGTGGGGATAGTCTGTGTTGGTGCGTGTGAGATCCACCTTTCCAAGTTTTTGGGGTTCATCTCATACTTCTGAAGATTTGAGGGTGCTGCCTTTTCCATACTCCACCTACTCCTCATCCAGCCTTTTAGGGGTACAAATAATAGTAATTGGGGCCTAGTGTGGTTGTGTACGTGTGATATACATACACTTTTTTTGATCATATTTTCTATTCCGCTATTTAATCAAAAACCTTTGGGGATCAGTTAAATTGGGGGATAGTCTGTGTTGGTACGTGTGAGATCCACCTTTCCAATTTTTTGGGGTTCATCTCATACTTCTGAAGATTTGAGGGTGCTGCCTGTTCCATACTCCCCCTACTCCTCATCCAGCCTTTTAGGGGTACAAACAATAGTAATTGGGGCCTAGTGTGGTTGTGTGCGTGTGATATACATACGCTTTTTTTGATCATATTTTCTATTCCGCTATTTAATCAAAAACCTTTGGGGATCAGTTAAATTGGGGGATAGTCTAAGTTGGTACGTGTGAGATCCACCTTTCCAAGTTTTTGGGGTTCATCTCATACTTCTGAAGATTTGAGGGTGCTGCCTGTTCCATACTCCCCCTACTCCTCATCCAGCCTTTTAGGAGTACAAACAATAGTAATTGGGGCCTAGTGTGGTTGTGTGCTTGTGATATACATACACTTTTTTGATCATATTTTCTATTCCGCTATTTAATAAAAAACCTTTGGGGATCAGTTAAATTGGGGGATAGTCTGTGTTGGTACTTGTGAGATCTACCTTTCCAAGTTTTTGGGGTTCATCTCATACTTCTGAAGATTTGAGGGTGCTGCCTGTTCCGTACTCCCCCTACTCCTCATCCAGCCTTTTAGAGGTACAAACAATAGTAATTGGGGCCTAGTGTGGTTGTGTGCGTGTGATATACATACACTTTTTTTGATCATATTTTCTATTCCGCTATTTAATCAAAAACCTTTGGGGATCAGTTAAATTGGGGGATAGTCTGTGTTGGTACGTGTGAGATCCACCTTTCCAAGTTTTTGGGGTTCATCTCATACTTCTGAAGATTTGAGGGTGCTGCCTGTTCCATTCTCCCCTTACTCCTCATCCAGCCTTTTAGGGGTACAAACAATAGTAATTGGGGCCTAGTGTGGTTGTGTACGTGTGACATACATACACTTTTTTTGATCATATTTTCTATTCCGCTATTTAATCAAAAACCTTTGGGGATCAGTTAAATTGGGGGATAGTCTGTGTTGGTATGTGTGAGATCCACCTTTCCAAGTTTTTGGGGTACATCTCATACTTCTGAAGATTTGAGGGTGCTGCCTGTTCCATACTCCCCCTACTACTCATCCAGCCTTTTAGGGGTACAAACAATAGTAATTGGGGCCTAGTGTGGTTGTGTGCGTGTGATATACATACACTTTTTTTGATCATATTTTCTATTCCGCTATTTAATCAAAAACCTTTGGGGATCAGTTAAATTGGGGGATAGTCTGTGTTGGTACGTGTGAGATCCACCTTTCCAAGTTTTTGGGGTTCATCTCATACTTCTGAAGATTTGAGGGTGCTGCCTGTTCCATACTCCCCCTACTCCTCATCCAGCCTTTTAGGGGTACAAACAATAGTAATTGGGGCCTAGTTTGATTGTGTGCGTGTGATATACATACACTTTTTTTGATCATAATTTCTATTCCGCTATTTAATCAAAAACCTTTGGGGATCAGTTAAATTGGGGGATAGTCTGTGTTGGTACGTGTGAGATCCACCTTTCCAAGTTTTTGGGGTTCATCTCATACTTCTGAAGATTTGAGGGTGCTGCCTGTTCCATACTCCCCCTACTCCTCATCCAGCCTTTTAGGGGTACAAACAATAGTAATTGGGGCCTAGTGTGGTTGTGTGCGTGTGATATACATACGCTTTTTTTGATCATATCTTCTATTCCGCTATTTATTCAAAAACCTTTGGGGATCAGTTAAATTGGAGGATAGTCTGTGTTGGTACGTGTGAGATCCACCTTTCCAAGTTTTTGGGGAATCATCTCATACTTCTGAAGATTTGAGGGTGCTGCCTGTTCCATACTCCCCCTACTCCTCATCCAGCCTTTTAGGGGTACAAACAATAGTAATTGGGGCCTAGTGTGGTTGTGTGCGTGTGATATACATACACTTTTTTGATCATATTTTCTATTCCGCTATTTAATAAAAAACCTTTGGGGATCAGTTAAATTGGGGCATAGTCTGTGTTGGTACTTGTGAGGTCTACCTTTCCAAGTTTTTGGGGTTCATCTCATACTTCTGAAGATTTGAGGGTGCTGCCTGTTCCATACTCCCCCTACTCCTCATCCAGCCTTTTAGGGGTACAAACAATAGTAATTGGGGCCTAGTGTGGATGTGTGCGTGTGATATACATACGCTTTTTTTGATCATATTTTCTATTCCGCTATTTAATCAAAAACCTTTGGGGATCAGTTAAATTGGGGGATAGTCTGTGTTGGTACGTGTGAGATCCACCTTTCCAAGTTTTTGGGGTTCATCTCATACTTCTGAAGATTTGAGGGTGCTGCCTGTTCCATACTCCCCCTACTCCTCATCCAGCCTTTTAGGGGTACAAATAATAGTAATTGGGGCCTAGTGTGGTTGTGTACGTGTGATATACATACACTTTTTTTGATCATATTTTCTATTCCGCTATTTAATAAAAAACCTTTGGGGATCAGTTAAATTGGGGCATAGTCTGTGTTGGTACTTGTGAGATCTACCTTTCCAAGTTTTTGGGGTTCATCTCATACTTCTGAAGATTTGAGGGTGCTGCCTTTTCCATACTAACCCTACTCCTCATCCAGCCTTTTAGGGGTACAAACAATAGTAATTGGGGCCTAGTGTGGTTGTGTGCGTGTGATATACATTCACTTTTTTTGATCATATTTTCTATTCCGCTATTTAATCAAAAACCTTTGGGGATCAGTTAAATTGGGGGATAGTCTGTGTTGGTACGTGTGAGATCCACCTTTCCAATTTTTTGGGGTTCATCTCATACTTCTGAAGATTTGAGGGTGCTGCCTGTTCCATACTCCCCCTACTCCTCATCCAGCCTTTTAGGGGTACAAACAATAGTAATTGGGGCCTAGTGTGGTTGTGTGCGTGTGATATACATACGCTTTTTTTGATCATATTTTCTATTCCGCTATTTAATCAAAAACCTTTGGGGATCAGTTAAATTGGGGGATAGTCTGTGTTGGTACGTGTGAGATCCACCTTTCCAAGTTTTTGGGGTTCATCTCATACTTCTGAAGATTTGAGGGTGCTGTCTGTTCCATATTCCCCCTACTCCTCATCCAGCCTTTTAGGGGTACAAACAATAGTAATTGGGGCCTAGTGTGGTTGTGTGCTTGTGATATACATACACTTTTTTGATCATATTTTCTATTCCGCTATTTAAAAAAAAACCTTTGGGGATCAGTTAAATTGGGGGATAGTCTGTGTTGGTACTTGTGAGATCTACCTTTCCAAGTTTTTGGGGTTCATCTCATACTTCTGAAGATTTGAGGTTGCTGCCTGTTCCATACTCCCCCTACTCCTCATCCAGCCTTTTAGGGGTACAAACAATCGTAATTGGGGCCTAGTGTGGTTGTGTGCGTGTGATATACATACACTTTTTTTGATCATATTTTCTATTCCGCTATTTAAAAAAAAACCTTTGGGGATCAGTTAAATTGGGGGATAGTCTGTGTTGGTACTTGTGAGATCTACCTTTCCAAGTTTTTGGGGTTCATCTCATACTTCTGAAGATTTGAGGTTGCTGCCTGTTCCATACTCCCCCTACTCCTCATCCAGCCTTTTAGGGGTACAAACAATCGTAATTGGGGCCTAGTGTGGTTGTGTGCGTGTGATATACATACACTTTTTTTGATCATATTTTCTATTCCGCTATTTAATAAAAAACCTTTGGGGATCAGTTAAATTGGGGCATAGTCTGTGTTGGTACTTGTGAGATCTACCTTTCCAAGTTTTTGGGGTTCATCTCATACTTCTGAAGATTTGAGGGTGCTGCCTGTTCCATACTAACCCTACTCCTCATCCAGCCTTTTAGGGGTACAAACAATAGTAATTGGGGCCTAGTGTGGTTGTGTACGTGTGATATACATACACTTTTTTTATCATAGTTTCTATTCCGCTATTTAATCAAAAACCTTTGGGGGTCAGTTAAATTGGGGGATAGTCTGTGTTGGTACGTGTGAGATCAACCTTTCCAAGTTTTTGGGGTTCATCTCATACTTCTGAAGATTTGAGGGTGCTGCCTGTTCCATACTCCCCCAACACCTCATCCAGCCTTTTAGGGGTACAAACAATAGTAATTGGAGCCTAGTGTGGTTATGTGCGTGTGATATACATACACTTTTTTTTATTTTCTATTCCGCTATTTAATCAAAAACCTTTGGGGATCAGTTAAATTGTGGGATAGTCTGTGTTGGTACGTGTGAGATCCACCTTTCCAAGTTTTTGGGGTTCATCTCATACTTCTGAAGATTTGAGGGTGCTGCCTGTTCCATACTCCCCCTACTCCTCATCCAGCCTTTTAGGGGTACAAACAATAGTAATTGGGGCCTAGTGTGGTTGTGTGCGTGTGATATACATTCACTTTTTTGATCATATTTTCTATTCCGCTATTTAATCAAAAACCTTTGGGGATCAGTTAAATTGGGGGATAGTCTGTGTTGGTACGTGTGAGATCCACCTTTCCAAGTTTTTGGGGTTCATCTCATACTTCTGAAGATTTGAGGGTGCTGCCTGTTCCATACTCCCCCTACTCCTCATCCAGCCTTTTAGGGGTACAAATAATAGTAATTGGGGCCTATTGTGGTTGTGTACGTGTGATATACATACACTTTTTTTGATCATATTTTCTATTCCGCTATTTAATCAAAAACCTTTGGGGATCAGTTAAATTGGGGGATAGTCTGTGTTGGTACGTGTGAGATCCACCTTTCCAATTTTTTGGGGTTCATCTCATACTTCTGAAGATTTGAGGGTGCTGCCTGTTCCATACTCCCCCTACTCCTCATCCAGCCTTTTAGGGGTACAAACAATAGTAATTGGGGCCTAGTGTAGTTGTGTGCGTGTGATATACATACGCTTTTTTTGATCATATTTTCTATTCCGCTATTTAATCAAAAACCTTTGGGGATCAGTTAAATTGGGGGATAGTCTAAGTTGGTACGTGTGAGATCCACCTTTCCAAGTTTTTGGGGTTCATCTCATACTTCTGAAGATTTGAGGGTGCTGCCTGTTCCATACTCCCCCTACTCCTCATCCAGCCTTTTAGGAGTACAAACAATAGTAATTGGGGCCTAGTGTGGTTGTGTGCTTGTGATATACATACACTTTTTTGATCATATTTTCTATTCCGCTATTTAATAAAAAACCTTTGGGGATCAGTTAAATTGGGGGATAGTCTGTGTTGGTACTTGTGAGATCTACCTTTCCAAGTTTTTGGGGTTCATCTCATACTTCTGAAGATTTGAGGGTGCTGCCTGTTCCGTACTCCCCCTACTCCTCATCCAGCCTTTTAGAGGTACAAACAATAGTAATTGGGGCCTAGTGTGGTTGTGTGCGTGTGATATACATACACTTTTTTTGATCATATTTTCTATTCCGCTATTTAATCAAAAACCTTTGGGGATCAGTTAAATTGGGGGATAGTCTGTGTTGGTACGTGTGAGATCCACCTTTCCAAGTTTTTGGGGTTCATCTCATACTTCTGAAGATTTGAGGGTGCTGCCTGTTCCATTCTCCCCTTACTCCTCATCCAGCCTTTTAGGGGTACAAACAATAGTAATTGGGGCCTAGTGTGGTTGTGTACGTGTGACATACATACACTTTTTTTGATCATATTTTCTATTCCGCTATTTAATCAAAAACCTTTGGGGATCAGTTAAATTGGGGGATAGTCTGTGTTGGTATGTGTGAGATCCACCTTTCCAAGTTTTTGGGGTACATCTCATACTTCTGAAGATTTGAGGGTGCTGCCTGTTCCATACTCCCCCTACTACTCATCCAGCCTTTTAGGGGTACAAACAATAGTAATTGGGGCCTAGTGTGGTTGTGTGCGTGTGATATACATACACTTTTTTTGATCATATTTTCTATTCCGCTATTTAATCAAAAACCTTTGGGGATCAGTTAAATTGGGGGATAGTCTGTGTTGGTACGTGTGAGATCCACCTTTCCAAGTTTTTGGGGTTCATCTCATACTTCTGAAGATTTGAGGGTGCTGCCTGTTCCATACTCCCCCTACTCCTCATCCAGCCTTTTAGGGGTACAAACAATAGTAATTGGGGCCTAGTTTGATTGTGTGCGTGTGATATACATACACTTTTTTTGATCATAATTTCTATTCCGCTATTTAATCAAAAACCTTTGGGGATCAGTTAAATTGGGGGATAGTCTGTGTTGGTACGTGTGAGATCCACCTTTCCAAGTTTTTGGGGTTCATCTCATACTTCTGAAGATTTGAGGGTGCTGCCTGTTCCATACTCCCCCTACTCCTCATCCAGCCTTTTAGGGGTACAAACAATAGTAATTGGGGCCTAGTGTGGTTGTGTGCGTGTGATATACATACGCTTTTTTTGATCATATCTTCTATTCCGCTATTTATTCAAAAACCTTTGGGGATCAGTTAAATTGGAGGATAGTCTGTGTTGGTACGTGTGAGATCCACCTTTCCAAGTTTTTGGGGAATCATCTCATACTTCTGAAGATTTGAGGGTGCTGCCTGTTCCATACTCCCCCTACTCCTCATCCAGCCTTTTAGGGGTACAAACAATAGTAATTGGGGCCTAGTGTGGTTGTGTGCGTGTGATATACATACACTTTTTTGATCATATTTTCTATTCCGCTATTTAATAAAAAACCTTTGGGGATCAGTTAAATTGGGGCATAGTCTGTGTTGGTACTTGTGAGGTCTACCTTTCCAAGTTTTTGGGGTTCATCTCATACTTCTGAAGATTTGAGGGTGCTGCCTGTTCCATACTCCCCCTACTCCTCATCCAGCCTTTTAGGGGTACAAACAATAGTAATTGGGGCCTAGTGTGGATGTGTGCGTGTGATATACATACGCTTTTTTTGATCATATTTTCTATTCCGCTATTTAATCAAAAACCTTTGGGGATCAGTTAAATTGGGGGATAGTCTGTGTTGGTACGTGTGAGATCCACCTTTCCAAGTTTTTGGGGTTCATCTCATACTTCTGAAGATTTGAGGGTGCTGCCTGTTCCATACTCCCCCTACTCCTCATCCAGCCTTTTAGGGGTACAAATAATAGTAATTGGGGCCTAGTGTGGTTGTGTACGTGTGATATACATACACTTTTTTTGATCATATTTTCTATTCCGCTATTTAATAAAAAACCTTTGGGGATCAGTTAAATTGGGGCATAGTCTGTGTTGGTACTTGTGAGATCTACCTTTCCAAGTTTTTGGGGTTCATCTCATACTTCTGAAGATTTGAGGGTGCTGCCTTTTCCATACTAACCCTACTCCTCATCCAGCCTTTTAGGGGTACAAACAATAGTAATTGGGGCCTAGTGTGGTTGTGTGCGTGTGATATACATTCACTTTTTTTGATCATATTTTCTATTCCGCTATTTAATCAAAAACCTTTGGGGATCAGTTAAATTGGGGGATAGTCTGTGTTGGTACGTGTGAGATCCACCTTTCCAATTTTTTGGGGTTCATCTCATACTTCTGAAGATTTGAGGGTGCTGCCTGTTCCATACTCCCCCTACTCCTCATCCAGCCTTTTAGGGGTACAAACAATAGTAATTGGGGCCTAGTGTGGTTGTGTGCGTGTGATATACATACGCTTTTTTTGATCATATTTTCTATTCCGCTATTTAATCAAAAACCTTTGGGGATCAGTTAAATTGGGGGATAGTCTGTGTTGGTACGTGTGAGATCCACCTTTCCAAGTTTTTGGGGTTCATCTCATACTTCTGAAGATTTGAGGGTGCTGTCTGTTCCATATTCCCCCTACTCCTCATCCAGCCTTTTAGGGGTACAAACAATAGTAATTGGGGCCTAGTGTGGTTGTGTGCTTGTGATATACATACACTTTTTTGATCATATTTTCTATTCCGCTATTTAAAAAAAAACCTTTGGGGATCAGTTAAATTGGGGGATAGTCTGTGTTGGTACTTGTGAGATCTACCTTTCCAAGTTTTTGGGGTTCATCTCATACTTCTGAAGATTTGAGGTTGCTGCCTGTTCCATACTCCCCCTACTCCTCATCCAGCCTTTTAGGGGTACAAACAATCGTAATTGGGGCCTAGTGTGGTTGTGTGCGTGTGATATACATACACTTTTTTTGATCATATTTTCTATTCCGCTATTTAAAAAAAAACCTTTGGGGATCAGTTAAATTGGGGGATAGTCTGTGTTGGTACTTGTGAGATCTACCTTTCCAAGTTTTTGGGGTTCATCTCATACTTCTGAAGATTTGAGGTTGCTGCCTGTTCCATACTCCCCCTACTCCTCATCCAGCCTTTTAGGGGTACAAACAATCGTAATTGGGGCCTAGTGTGGTTGTGTGCGTGTGATATACATACACTTTTTTTGATCATATTTTCTATTCCGCTATTTAATAAAAAACCTTTGGGGATCAGTTAAATTGGGGCATAGTCTGTGTTGGTACTTGTGAGATCTACCTTTCCAAGTTTTTGGGGTTCATCTCATACTTCTGAAGATTTGAGGGTGCTGCCTGTTCCATACTAACCCTACTCCTCATCCAGCCTTTTAGGGGTACAAACAATAGTAATTGGGGCCTAGTGTGGTTGTGTACGTGTGATATACATACACTTTTTTTATCATAGTTTCTATTCCGCTATTTAATCAAAAACCTTTGGGGGTCAGTTAAATTGGGGGATAGTCTGTGTTGGTACGTGTGAGATCAACCTTTCCAAGTTTTTGGGGTTCATCTCATACTTCTGAAGATTTGAGGGTGCTGCCTGTTCCATACTCCCCCAACACCTCATCCAGCCTTTTAGGGGTACAAACAATAGTAATTGGAGCCTAGTGTGGTTATGTGCGTGTGATATACATACACTTTTTTTTATTTTCTATTCCGCTATTTAATCAAAAACCTTTGGGGATCAGTTAAATTGTGGGATAGTCTGTGTTGGTACGTGTGAGATCCACCTTTCCAAGTTTTTGGGGTTCATCTCATACTTCTGAAGATTTGAGGGTGCTGCCTGTTCCATACTCCCCCTACTCCTCATCCAGCCTTTTAGGGGTACAAACAATAGTAATTGGGGCCTAGTGTGGTTGTGTGCGTGTGATATACATTCACTTTTTTGATCATATTTTCTATTCCGCTATTTAATCAAAAACCTTTGGGGATCAGTTAAATTGGGGGATAGTCTGTGTTGGTACGTGTGAGATCCACCTTTCCAAGTTTTTGGGGTTCATCTCATACTTCTGAAGATTTGAGGGTGCTGCCTGTTCCATACTCCCCCTACTCCTCATCCAGCCTTTTAGGGGTACAAATAATAGTAATTGGGGCCTATTGTGGTTGTGTACGTGTGATATACATACACTTTTTTTGATCATATTTTCTATTCCGCTATTTAATCAAAAACCTTTGGGGATCAGTTAAATTGGGGGATAGTCTGTGTTGGTACGTGTGAGATCCACCTTTCCAATTTTTTGGGGTTCATCTCATACTTCTGAAGATTTGAGGGTGCTGCCTGTTCCATACTCCCCCTACTCCTCATCCAGCCTTTTAGGGGTACAAACAATAGTAATTGGGGCCTAGTGTAGTTGTGTGCGTGTGATATACATACGCTTTTTTTGATCATATTTTCTATTCCGCTATTTAATCAAAAACCTTTGGGGATCAGTTAAATTGGGGGATAGTCTAAGTTGGTACGTGTGAGATCCACCTTTCCAAGTTTTTGGGGTTCATCTCATACTTCTGAAGATTTGAGGGTGCTGCCTGTTCCATACTCCCCCTACTCCTCATCCAGCCTTTTAGGAGTACAAACAATAGTAATTGGGGCCTAGTGTGGTTGTGTGCTTGTGATATACATACACTTTTTTGATCATATTTTCTATTCCGCTATTTAATAAAAAACCTTTGGGGATCAGTTAAATTGGGGGATAGTCTGTGTTGGTACTTGTGAGATCTACCTTTCCAAGTTTTTGGGGTTCATCTCATACTTCTGAAGATTTGAGGGTGCTGCCTGTTCCGTACTCCCCCTACTCCTCATCCAGCCTTTTAGAGGTACAAACAATAGTAATTGGGGCCTAGTGTGGTTGTGTGCGTGTGATATACATACACTTTTTTTGATCATATTTTCTATTCCGCTATTTAATCAAAAACCTTTGGGGATCAGTTAAATTGGGGGATAGTCTGTGTTGGTACGTGTGAGATCCACCTTTCCAAGTTTTTGGGGTTCATCTCATACTTCTGAAGATTTGAGGGTGCTGCCTGTTCCATTCTCCCCTTACTCCTCATCCAGCCTTTTAGGGGTACAAACAATAGTAATTGGGGCCTAGTGTGGTTGTGTACGTGTGACATACATACACTTTTTTTGATCATATTTTCTATTCCGCTATTTAATCAAAAACCTTTGGGGATCAGTTAAATTGGGGGATAGTCTGTGTTGGTATGTGTGAGATCCACCTTTCCAAGTTTTTGGGGTACATCTCATACTTCTGAAGATTTGAGGGTGCTGCCTGTTCCATACTCCCCCTACTACTCATCCAGCCTTTTAGGGGTACAAACAATAGTAATTGGGGCCTAGTGTGGTTGTGTGCGTGTGATATACATACACTTTTTTTGATCATATTTTCTATTCCGCTATTTAATCAAAAACCTTTGGGGATCAGTTAAATTGGGGGATAGTCTGTGTTGGTACGTGTGAGATCCACCTTTCCAGGTTTTTGGGGTTCATCTCATACTTCTGAAGATTTGAGGGTGCTGCCTGTTCCATACTCCCCCTACTCCTCATCCAGCCTTTTAGGGGTACAAACAATAGTAATTGGGGCCTAGTTTGATTGTGTGCGTGTGATATACATACACTTTTTTTGATCATAATTTCTATTCCGCTATTTAATCAAAAACCTTTGGGGATCAGTTAAATTGGGGGATAGTCTGTGTTGGTACGTGTGAGATCCACCTTTCCAAGTTTTTGGGGTTCATCTCATACTTCTGAAGATTTGAGGGTGCTGCCTGTTCCATACTCCCCCTACTCCTCATCCAGCCTTTTAGGGGTACAAACAATAGTAATTGGGGCCTAGTGTGGTTGTGTGCATGTGATATACATACGCTTTTTTTGATCATATCTTCTATTCCGCTATTTAATCAAAAACCTTTGGGGATCAGTTAAATTGGAGGATAGTCTGTGTTGGTACGTGTGAGATCCACCTTTCCAAGTTTTTGGGGAATCATCTCATACTTCTGAAGATTTGAGGGTGCTGCCTGTTCCATACTCCCCCTACTCCTCATCCAGCCTTTTAGGGGTACAAACAATAGTAATTGGGGCCTAGTGTGGTTGTGTGCGTGTGATATACATACACTTTTTTGATCATATTTTCTATTCCGCTATTTAATAAAAAACCTTTGGGGATCAGTTAAATTGGGGCATAGTCTGTGTTGGTACTTGTGAGGTCTACCTTTCCAAGTTTTTGGGGTTCATCTCATACTTCTGAAGATTTGAGGGTGCTGCCTGTTCCATACTCCCCCTACTCCTCATCCAGCCTTTTAGGGGTACAAACAATAGTAATTGGGGCCTAGTGTGGATGTGTGCGTGTGATATACATACGCTTTTTTTGATCATATTTTCTATTCCGCTATTTAATCAAAAACCTTTGGGGATCAGTTAAATTGGGGGATAGTCTGTGTTGGTACGTGTGAGATCCACCTTTCCAAGTTTTTGGGGTTCATCTCATACTTCTGAAGATTTGAGGGTGCTGCCTGTTCCATACTCCCCCTACTCCTCATCCAGCCTTTTAGGGGTACAAATAATAGTAATTGGGGCCTAGTGTGGTTGTGTACGTGTGATATACATACACTTTTTTTGATCATATTTTCTATTCCGCTATTTAATAAAAAACCTTTGGGGATCAGTTAAATTGGGGCATAGTCTGTGTTGGTACTTGTGAGATCTACCTTTCCAAGTTTTTGGGGTTCATCTCATACTTCTGAAGATTTGAGGGTGCTGCCTTTTCCATACTAACCCTACTCCTCATCCAGCCTTTTAGGGGTACAAACAATAGTAATTGGGGCCTAGTGTGGTTGTGTGCGTGTGATATACATTCACTTTTTTTGATCATATTTTCTATTCCGCTATTTAATCAAAAACCTTTGGGGATCAGTTAAATTGTGGGGATAGTCTGTGTTGGTACGTGTGAGATCCACCTTTCCAAGTTTTTGGGGTTCATCTCATACTTCTGAAGATTTGAGGGTGCTGCCTTTTCCATACTCCACCTACTCCTCATCCAGCCTTTTAGGGGTACAAATAATAGTAATTGGGGCCTAGTGTGGTTGTGTACGTGTGATATACATACACTTTTTTTGATCATATTTTCTATTCCGCTATTTAATCAAAAACCTTTGGGGATCAGTTAAATTGGGGGATAGTCTGTGTTGGTACGTGTGAGATCCACCTTTCCAATTTTTTGGGGTTCATCTCATACTTCTGAAGATTTGAGGGTGCTGCCTGTTCCATACTCCCCCTACTCCTCATCCAGCCTTTTAGGGGTACAAACAATAGTAATTGGGGCCTAGTGTGGTTGTGTGCGTGTGATATACATACGCTTTTTTTGATCATATTTTCTATTCCGCTATTTAATCAAAAACCTTTGGGGATCAGTTAAATTGGGGGATAGTCTGTGTTGGTACGTGTGAGATCCACCTTTCCAAGTTTTTGGGGTTCATCTCATACTTCTGAAGATTTGAGGGTGCTGTCTGTTCCATATTCCCCCTACTCCTCATCCAGCCTTTTAGGGGTACAAACAATAGTAATTGGGGACTAGTGTGGTTGTGTGCTTGTGATATACATACACTTTTTTGATCATATTTTCTATTCCGCTATTTAAAAAAAAACCTTTGGGGATCAGTTAAATTGGGGGATAGTCTGTGTTGGTACTTGTGAGATCTACCTTTCCAAGTTTTTGGGGTTCATCTCATACTTCTGAAGATTTGAGGTTGCTGCCTGTTCCATACTCCCCCTACTCCTCATCCAGCCTTTTAGGGGTACAAACAATCGTAATTGGGGCCTAGTGTGGTTGTGTGCGTGTGATATACATACACTTTTTTTGATCATATTTTCTATTCCGCTATTTAATCAAAAACCTTTGGGGATCAGTTAAATTGGGGGATAGTCTGTGTTGGTACGTGTGAGATCCACCTTTCCAAGTTTTTGGGGTTCATCTCATACTTCTGAAGATTTGAGGGTGCTGCCTGTTCCATACTCCCCCTACTCCTCATCCAGCCTTTTAGGGGTACAAACAATAGTAATTGGGGCCTAGTGTGGTTGTGTGCGTGTGATATACATACACTTTTTTTGATCATATTTTCTATTCCGCTATTTAATCAAAAACCTTTGGGGATCAGTTAAATTGGGGGATAGTCTGTGTTGGTACGTGTGAGATCCACCTTTCCAAGTTTTTGGGGTTCATCTCATACTTCTGAAGATTTGAGGGTGCTGCCTGTTCCATTCTCCCCTTACTCCTCATCCAGCCTTTTAGGGGTACAAACAATAGTAATTGGGGCCTAGTGTGGTTGTGTACGTGTGACATACATACACTTTTTTTGATCATATTTTCTATTCCGCTATTTAATCAAAAACCTTTGGGGATCAGTTAAATTGGGGGATAGTCTGTGTTGGTATGTGTGAGATCCACCTTTCCAAGTTTTTGGGGTACATCTCATACTTCTGAAGATTTGAGGGTGCTGCCTGTTCCATACTCCCCCTACTACTCATCCAGCCTTTTAGGGGTACAAACAATAGTAATTGGGGCCTAGTGTGGTTGTGTGCGTGTGATATGCATACACTTTTTTTGATCATATTTTCTATTCCGCTATTTAATCAAAAACCTTTGGGGATCAGTTAAATTGGGGGATAGTCTGTGTTGGTACGTGTGAGATCCACCTTTCCAAGTTTTTGGGGTTCATCTCATACTTCTGAAGATTTGAGGGTGCTGCCTGTTCCATACTCCCCCTACTCCTCATCCAGCCTTTTAGGGGTACAAACAATAGTAATTGGGGCCTAGTTTGATTGTGTGCGTGTGATATACATACTTTTTTTTTGATCATAAGTTCTATTCCGCTATTTAATCAAAAACCTTTGGGGATCAGTTAAATTGGGGGATAGTCTGTGTTGGTACGTGTGAGATCCACCTTTCCAAGTTTTTGGGGTTCATCTCATACTTCTGAAGATTTGAGGGTGCTGCCTGTTCCATACTCCCCCTACTCCTCATCCAGCCTTTTAGGGGTACAAACAATAGTAATTGGGGCCTTGTGTGGTTGTGTGCGTGTGATATACATACACTTTTTTTGATCATATTTTCTATTCCGCTATTTAATCAAAAACCTTTGGGGATCAGTTAAATTGGGGGATAGTCTGTGTTGGTACGTGTGAGATCCACCTTTCCAAGTTTTTGGGGTTCATCTCATACTTCTGAAGATTTGAGGGTGCTGCCTGTTCCATACTCCCCCTACTCCTCATCCAGCCTTTTAGGGGTACAAACAATAGTAATTGGGGCTTAGTGTGGTTGTGTGCGTGTGATATACATACGCTTTTTTTGATCATATTTTCTATTCCGCTATTTAATCAAAAACCTTTGGGGATCAGTTAAATTGGAGGATAGTCTGTGTTGGTACGTGTGAGATCCACCTTTCCAAGTTTTTGGGGTTCATCTCATACTTCTGAAGATTTGAGGGTGCTGCCTGTTCCATACTCCCCCTACTCCTCATCCAGCCTTTTAGGGGTACAAACAATAGTAATTGGGGCCTAGTGTGGTTGTGTGCGTGTGATATACATACACTTTTTTGATCATATTTTCTATTCCGCTATTTAATAAAAAACCTTTGGGGATCAGTTAAATTGGGGCATAGTCTGTGTTGGTACTTGTGAGGTCTACCTTTCCAAGTTTTTGGGGTTCATCTCATACTTCTGAAGATTTGAGGGTGCTGCCTGTTCCATACTCCCCTTACTCCTCATCCAGCCTTTTAGGGGTACAAACAATAGTAATTGGGGCCTAGTGTGGTTGTGTACGTGTGACATACATACACTTTTTTTATCATATTTTCTATTCCGCTATTTAATCAAAAACCTTTGGGGGTCAGTTAAATTGGGGGATAGTCTGTGTTGGTACGTGTGAGATCAACCTTTCCAAGTTTTTGGGGTTCATCTCATACTTCTGAAGATTTGAGGGTGCTGCCTGTTCCATACTCCCCCTACTACTCATCCAGCCTTTTAGGGGTACAAACAATAGTAATTGGGGCCTAGTGTGGTTGTGTGCGTGTGATATGCATACACTTTTTTTGATCATATTTTCTATTCCGCTATTTAATCAAAAACCTTTGGGGATCAGTTAAATTGGGGGATAGTCTGTGTTGGTACGTGTGAGATCCACCTTTCCAAGTTTTTGGGGAATCATCTCATACTTCTGAAGATTTGAGGGTGCTGCCTGTTCCATACTCCCCCTACTCCTCATCCAGCCTTTTAGGGGTACAAACAATAGTAATTGGGGCCTAGTGTGGTTGTGTGCGTGTGATATACATACACTTTTTTGATCATATTTTCTATTCCGCTATTTAATAAAAAACCTTTGGGGATCAGTTAAATTGGGGCATAGTCTGTGTTGGTACTTGTGAGGTCTACCTTTCCAAGTTTTTGGGGTTCATCTCATACTTCTGAAGATTTGAGGGTGCTGCCTGTTCCATACTCCCCCTACTCCTCATCCAGCCTTTTAGGGGTACAAACAATAGTAATTGGGGCCTAGTGTGGATGTGTGCGTGTGATATACATACGCTTTTTTGATCATATTTTCTATTCCGCTATTTAATCAAAAACCTTTGGGGATCAGTTAAATTGGGGGATAGTCTGTGTTGGT
>NW_028119755.1:0-79000 GCF_965119305.1 Pelophylax lessonae
GGTGACACGCGGTGTTCCTGGACTCTGATTGGTGACACGCGGTGTTCCTGGACTCTGATTGGTGACACGCTGTGTTCCTGGACTCTGATTGGTGACACGCGGTGTTCCTGGACTCTGATTGGTGACACGCTGTGTTCCTGGACTCTGATTGGTGACACGCAGTGTTCCTGGACTCTGATTGGTGACACGCGGTGTTCCTGGACTCTGATTGGTGACACGCGGTGTTCCTGGACTCTGATTGGAGACACGCGGTGTTCCTGGGCTCTGATTGGTGACACGCGGTGTTCCTGGACTCTGATTGGTGACACGCTGTGTTCCTGGACTCTGATTGGTGACACGCAGTGTTCCTGGACTCTGATTGGTGACACGCGGTGTTCCTGGACTCTGATTGGTGACACGCGGTGTTCCTGGACTCTGATTGGAGACACGCGGTGTTCCTGGGCTCTGATTGGTGACACGCGGTGTTCCTGGACTCTGATTGGTGACACGCGGTGTTCCTGGACTCTGATTGGTGACACGCGGTGTTCCTGGACTTTGATTGGTGACACGCAGTGTTCCTGGACTCTGATTGGTGACACGCGGTGTTCCTGGACTCTGATTGGTGACACGCGGTGTTCCTGGACTCTGATTGGAGACACGCTGTGTTCCTGGACTCTGATTGGTGACACGAGGTGTTCCTGGACTCTGATTGGTGACATGCGGTGTTCCTGGACTCTGATTGGTGACACGCGGTGTTCCTGGACTCTGATTAGTGACACGCGGTGTTCCTGGACTCTGATTGGTGACACGCGGTGTTCCTGGACTCTGATTGGAGACACGCGGTGTTCCTGGACTCTGATTGGAGACACGCGGTGTTCCTGGACTCTGATTGGTGACACGCGGTGTTCCTGGACTGTGATTGGAGACACGCGGTGTTCCTGGACTCTGATTGGTGACACGCGGTGGTCCTGGACTCTGATTGGTGACACGCGGTGTTCCTGGACTCTGATTGGTGACACGCGGTGTTCCTGGACTCTGATTGGTGACACGCAGTGGTCCTGGACTCTGATTGGAGACACGCGGTGTTCCTGGACTCTGATTGGTGACACGCGGTGTTCCTGGACTCTGATTGGTGACACGAGGTGTTCCTGGACTCTGATTGGTGACACGCGGTGTTCCTGGACTCTGATTGGAGACACGCTGTGTTCCTGGACTCTGATTGGTGACACGCCGTGTTCCTGGACTCTGATTGGTGACACGCAGTGTACCTGGGCTCTGATTGGAGACACGCGGTGTTCCTGGACTCTGATTGGTGACACGCGGTGTTCCTGGACTCTGATTGGTGACACGCGGTGTTCCTGGACTCTGATTGGTGACACGAGGTGTTCCTGGACTCTGATTGGTGACACGCGGTGTTCCTGGGCTCTGATTGGAGACACGCGGTGTTCCTGGACTCTGATTGGAGACACGCGGTGGTCCTGGACTCTGATTGGAGACACGCAGTGTTCCTGGACTCTAATTGGTGACACGCGGTGTTCCTGGACTCTGATTGGTGACACGCGGTGTTCCTGGACTCTGATTGGAGACACGCGGTGTTCCTGGGCTCTGATTGGTGACACGCGGTGTTCCTGGACTCTGATTGGAGACACGCGGTGTTCCTGGACTCTGATTGGTGACACGCGGTGTTCCTGGACTCTGATTGGTGACACGCGGTGTTCCTGGACTCTGATTGGTGACACGCGGTGTTCCTGGACTCTGATTGGAGACACGCGGTGTTCCTGGACTCTGATTGGTGACACGCGGTGTTCCTGGACTTTGATTGGTGACATGCGGTGTTCCTGGACTCTGATTGGTGACACGCGGTGTTCCTGGACTCTGATTGGTGACACGCGGTGTTCCTGGACTCTGATTGGAGACACGCGGTGTTTCTGGACTCTGATTGGTGACACGCGGTGTTCCTGGACTCTGATTTGAGACACGCGGTGTTCCTGGACTCTGATTGGTGACACGCGGTGTTCCTGGACTCTGATTGGTGACACGCGGTGTTCCTGGACTCTGATTGGAGACACGCGGTGTTCCTGGACTCTGATTAGTGACACGCGGTGTTCCTGGACTCTGATTGGTGACACGCGGTGTTCCTGGACTCTGATTGGTGACACGCGGTGTTCCTGGACTCTGATTGGTGACACGCCGTGTTCCTGGATTCTGATTGGAGACACGCGGTGTTCCTGGACTCTGATTGGTGACACGCGGTGTTCCTGGACTCTGATTGGAGACACGCGGTGTTCCTGGACTCTGATTGGTGACACGCTGTGTTCCTGGACTCTGATTGGTGACACGCGGTGTTCCTGGACTCTGATTGGTGACACGCAGTGTTCCTGGACACTGATTGGAGACACGCGGTGTTCCTGGAATCTGATTGGTGACACGCTGTGTTCCTGGACTCTGATTGGTGACACGCGGTGTTCCTGGACTCTGATTGGTGACACGCAGTGTTCCTGGACTCTGATTGGTGACACGCTGTGTTCCTGGACTCTGATTGGTGACACGCGGTGTTCCTGGACTCTGATTGGTGACACGCGGTGTTCCTGGACTCTGATTGGAGACACGCGGTGTTCCTGGACTCTGATTGGTGACACACTGTGTTCCTGGACTCTGATTGGTGACACGCGGTGTTCCTGGACTGTGATTGGAGACACGCGGTGTTCCTGGACTCTGATTGGTGACACGCGGTGTTCCTGGACTGTGATTGGAGACACGCGGTGTCCCTGGACTCTGATTGGTGACACGCGGTGTTCCTGGACTGTGATTGGAGACACGCGGTGTTCCTGGACTCTGATTGGTGACACGCGGTGTTCCTGGACTCTGATTGGTGACACGCGGTGTTCCTGGACTCTGATTGGTGACACGCGGTGTTCCTGGACTCTGATTGGAGACACGCGGTGTTCCTGGACTCTGATTGGTGACACGCGGTGTTCCTGGACTCTGATTGGTGACACGCGGTGTTCCTGGACTCTGATTGGAGACACGCGGTGTTCCTGGACTCTGATTGGAGACACGCGGTGTTCCTGGACTCTGAATGGTGACACGCTGTGTTCCTGGACTCTGATTGGTGACACGCAGTGTTCCTGGACCCTGATTGGAGACACGTGGTGTTCCTGGACTCTGATTGGTGACACGCGGTGTTCCTGGACTCTGATTGGAGACACGCGGTGTTCCTGGACTCTGATTGGTGACACGCGGTGTTTCTGGACTCTGATTGGAGACACGCGGTGTTCCTGGACTCTGATTGGTGACACGCGGTGTTCCTGGACTCTGATTGGTGACACGCAGTGTTCCTGGGCTCTGATTGGAGACACGCGGTGTTCCTGGGCTCTGATTGGAGACACGCGGTGTTCCTGGACTCTGATTAGTGACACGCGGTGTTCCTGGGCTCTGATTGGTGACACGCGGTGTTCCTGGACTCTGATTGGTGACACGCGGTGTTCCTGGACTCTGATTGGTGACACGCAGTGTTCCTGGGCTCTGATTGGAGACACGCAGTGTTCCTGGACTCTGATTAGTGACACGCGGTGTTCCTGGACTCTGATTGGAGACACGCGGTGTTCCTGGACTCTGATTGGAGACACGCGGTGTTCCTGGACTCTGATTGGAGACACGCAGTGTTCCTGGACTCTGATTGGTGACACGCGGTGTTCCTGGACTGTGATTGGTGACACGCGGTGTTCCTGGACTCTGATTGGTGACACACGGTGTTCCTGGACTCTGATTGGAGACACGCGGTGTTCCTGGACTCTGATTGGTGACACGCGGTGTTCCTGGACTCTGATTGGTGACACGCGGTGTTCCTTGACTCTGATTGGAGACACGCGGTGTTCCTGGACTCTGATTGGAGACACGCGGTGTTCCTGGACTCTGATTAGTGACACGCGGCGATCCTGGACTCTGATTGGTGACACGCTGTGTTCCTGGACTCTGATTGGTGACACGCGGTGTTCCTGGACTCTGATTGGTGACACGCTGTGTTCCTGGACTCTGATTGGTGACACGCGGTGTTCCTGGACTCTGATTGGTGACACGCTGTGTTCCTGGACTCTGATTGGTGACACGCAGTGTTCCTGGACTCTGATTGGTGACACGCGGTGTTCCTGGACTCTGATTGGTGACACGCGGTGTTCCTGGACTCTGATTGGAGACACGCGGTGTTCCTGGGCTCTGATTGGTGACACGCGGTGTTCCTGGACTCTGATTGGTGACACGCGGTGTTCCTGGACTCTGATTGGTGACACGCGGTGTTCCTGGACTTTGATTGGTGACACGCGGTGTTCCTGGACTCTGATTGGTGACACGCGGTGTTCCTGGACTCTGATTGGTGACACGTGGTGTTCCTGGACTCTGATTGGAGACACGCTGTGTTCCTGGACTCTGATTGGTGACACGAGGTGTTCCTGGACTCTGATTGGTGACATGCGGTGTTCCTGGACTCTGATTGGTGACACGCGGTGTTCCTGGACTCTGATTAGTGACACGCGGTGTTCCTGGACTCTGATTGGTGACACGCGGTGTTCCTGGACTCTGATTGGAGACACGCGGTGTTCCTGGACTCTGATTGGAGACACGCGGTGTTCCTGGACTCTGATTGGTGACACGCGGTGTTCCTGGACTGTGATTGGAGACACGCGGTGTTCCTGGACTCTGATTGGTGACACGCGGTGGTCCTGGACTCTGATTGGTGACACGCGGTGTTCCTGGACTCTGATTGGTGACACGCGGTGTTCCTGGACTCTGATTGGTGACACGCAGTGGTCCTGGACTCTGATTGGAGACACGCGGTGTTCCTGGACTCTGATTGGTGACACGCGGTGTTCCTGGACTCTGATTGGTGACACGAGGTGTTCCTGGACTCTGATTGGTGACACGCGGTGTTCCTGGACTCTGATTGGAGACACGCTGTGTTCCTGGACTCTGATTGGTGACACGCCGTGTTCCTGGACTCTGATTGGTGACACGCAGTGTACCTGGGCTCTGATTGGAGACACGCGGTGTTCCTGGACTCTGATTGGTGACACGCGGTGTTCCTGGACTCTGATTGGTGACACGCGGTGTTCCTGGACTCTGATTGGTGACACGAGGTGTTCCTGGACTCTGATTGGTGACACGCGGTGTTCCTGGGCTCTGATTGGAGACACGCGGTGTTCCTGGACTCTGATTGGAGACACGCGGTGGTCCTGGACTCTGATTGGAGACACGCAGTGTTCCTGGACTCTGATTGGTGACACGCTGTGTTCCTGGACTCTGATTGGTGACACGCGGTGTTCCTGGACTCTGATTGGAGACACGCGGTGTTCCTGGACTCTGATTGGAGACACGCGGTGTTTCTGGACTCTGATTGGTGACATGCGGTGTTCCTGGACTCTGATTGGTGACACGCGGTGTTCCTGGACTCTGATTGGTGACACGCAGTGTTCCTGGACTCTGATTGGAGACACGCGGTGTTCCTGGACTCTGATTGGTGACACGCTGTGTTCCTGGACTCTGATTGGTGACACGCGGTGTTCCTGGACTCTGATTGGTGACACGCCGTGTTCCTGGATTCTGATTGGAGACACGCGGTGTTCCTGGACTCTGATTGGTGACACGCGGTGTTCCTGGACTCTGATTGGAGACACGCGGTGTTCCTGGACACTGATTGGTGACACGCTGTGTTCCTGGACTCTGATTGGTGACACGCGGTGTTCATGGACTCTGATTGGTGACACGCGGTGTTCCTGGACTCTGATTGGTGACACGCAGTGTTCCTGGACTCTGATTGGAGACACGCGGTGTTCCTGGACTCTGATTGGTGACACGCTGTGTTCCTGGACTCTGATTGGTGACACGCGGTGTTCCTGGACTCTGATTGGTGACACGCAGTGTTCCTGGACTCTGATTGGTGACACGCTGTGTTCCTGGACTCTGATTGGTGACACGCGGTGTTCCTGGACTCTGATTGGTGACACGCGGTGTTCCTGGACTCTGATTGGAGACACGCGGTGTTCCTGGACTCTGATTGGTGACACGCGGTGTTCCTGGACTTTGATTGGTGACACGCGGTGTTCCTGGACTCTGATTGGTGACACGCGGTGTTCCTGGACTCTGATTGGTGACACGCGGTGTTCCTGGACTCTGATTGGAGACACGCGGTGTTTCTGGACTCTGATTGGTGACACGCGGTGTTCCTGGACTCTGATTTGAGACACGCGGTGTTCCTGGACTCTGATTGGTGACACGCGGTGTTCCTGGACTCTGATTGGAGACACGCGGTGTTCCTGGACTCTGATTAGTGACACGCGGTGTTCCTGGACTCTGATTGGTGACACGCGGTGTTCCTGGACTCTGATTGGTGACACGCCGTGTTCCTGGATTCTGATTGGAGACACGCGGTGTTCCTGGACTCTGATTGGTGACACGCGGTGTTCCTGGACTCTGATTGGAGACACGCGGTGTTCCTGGACTCTGATTGGTGACACGCTGTGTTCCTGGACTCTGATTGGTGACACGCGGTGTTCCTGGACTCTGATTGGTGACACGCAGTGTTCCTGGACTCTGATTGGAGACACGCGGTGTTCCTGGACTCTGATTGGTGACACGCTGTGTTCCTGGACTCTGATTGGTGACACGCGGTGTTCCTGGACTCTGATTGGTGACACGCAGTGTTCCTGGACTCTGATTGGTGACACGCTGTGTTCCTGGACTCTGATTGGTGACACGCTGTGTTCCTGGACTCTGATTGGTGACACGCGGTGTTCCTGGACTCTGATTGGTGACACGCGGTGTTCCTGGACTCTGATTGGAGACACGCGGTGTTCCTGGACTCTGATTGGTGACACGCTGTGTTCCTGGACTCTGATTGGTGACACGCGGTGTTCCTGGACTGTGATTGGAGACACGCGGTGTTCCTGGACTCTGATTGGAGACACGCGGTGTTCCTGGACTCTGATTGGTGACACGCGGTGTTCCTGGACTGTGATTGGAGACACGCGGTGTCCCTGGACTCTGATTGGTGACACGCGGTGTTCCTGGACTCTGATTGGAGACACGCGGTGTTCCTGGACTCTGATTGGAGACACGCGGTGTTCCTGGACTCTGATTGGAGACACACGGTGTTCCTGGACTCTGATTGGTGACACGCGGTGTTCCTGGACTCTGATTGGTGACACGCGGTGTTCCTGGACTCTGATTGGTGACACGCGGTGTTCCTGGACTCTGATTGGAGACACGCGGTGTTCCTGGACTCTGATTGGAGACACGCGGTGTTCCTGGACTCTGAATGGTGACACGCTGTGTTCCTGGACTCTGATTGGTGACACGCAGTGTTCCTGGACTCTGATTGGAGACACGCGGTGTTCCTGGACTCTGATTGGTGACACGCGGTGTTCCTGGACTCTGATTGGAGACACGCGGTGTTCCTGGACTCTGATTGGTGACACGCGGTGTTCCTGGACTCTGATTGGAGACACGAGGTGTTCCTGGACTCTGATTGGTGACACGCGGTGTTCCTGGACTCTGATTGGTGACACGCAGTGTTCCTGGGCTCTGATTGGAGACACGCAGTGTTCCTGGACTCTGATTAGTGACACGCGGTGTTCCTGGACTCTGATTGGAGACACGCGGTGTTCCTGGACTCTGATTGGAGACACGAGGTGTTCCTGGACTCTGATTGGTGACACGCGGTGTTCCTGGACTCTGATTGGAGACACGCGGTGTTCTTGGACTCTGATTGGAGACACGCGGTGTTCCTGGACTCTGATTGGTGACACGCAGTGTTCCTGGACTCTGATTAGTGACACGCGGTGTTCCTGGACTCTGATTGGTGACACGCGGTGTTCCTGGACTCTGATTGGAGACACGCGGTGTTCCTGGACTCTGATTGGAGACACGCGGTGTTCCTGGACTCTGATTGGTGACACGCAGTGTTCCTGGACTCTGATTGGTGACACGCGGTGTTCCTGGACTCTGATTGGTGACACGCGGTGTTCCTGGACTCTGATTGGAGACACGCGGTGTTCCTGGGCTCTGATTGGTGACAAGCGGTGTTCCTGGACTCTGATTGGTGACACGCGGTGTTCCTGGACTCTGATTGGTGACACGCGGTGTTCCTGGACTCTGATTGGAGACACGCAGTGTTCCTGGACTCTGATTGGTGACACGCGGTGTTCCTGGACTCTGATTGGTGACACGCAGTGTTCCTGGACTCTGATTGGTGACACGCGGTGTTCCTGGACTCTGATTGGAGACACGCGGTGTTCCTGGACTCTGATTGGAGACACGCGGTGTTCCTGGACTCTGATTGGTGACACGCGGTGTTCCTGGACTCTGATTGGAGACACGCGGTGTTCCTGGACTCTGATTGGTGACACGCAGTGTTCCTGGACTCTGATTGGAGACACGCGGTGTTCCTGGACTCTGATTGGTGACACGCTGTGTTCCTGGACTCTGATTGGTGACACGCGGTGTTCCTGGACTCTGATTGGTGACACGCAGTGTTCCTGGACTCTGATTGGTGACACGCTGTGTTCCTGGACTCTGATTGGTGACACGCTGTGTTCCTGGACTCTGATTGGTGACACGCGGTGTTCCTGGACTCTGATTGGTGACACGCGGTGTTCCTGGACTCTGATTGGAGACACGCGGTGTTCCTGGACTCTGATTGGTGACACGCTGTGTTCCTGGACTCTGATTGGTGACACGCGGTGTTCCTGGACTGTGATTGGAGACACGCGGTGTTCCTGGACTCTGATTGGAGACACGCGGGGTTCCTGGACTCTGATTGGTGACACGCGGTGTTCCTGGACTGTGATTGGAGACACGCGGTGTCCCTGGACTCTGATTGGTGACACGCGGTGTTCCTGGACTGTGATTGGAGACACGCGGTGTTCCTGGACTCTGATTGGAGACACGCGGTGTTCCTGGACTCTGATTGGTGACACGCAGTGTTCCTGGGCTCTGAATGTTGACACACGGTGTTCCTGGACTCTGATTGGAGACACGCGGTGTTCCTGGACTCTGATTGGAGACACGCGGTGTTCCTGGACTCTGAATGGTGACACGCTGTGTTCCTGGACTCTGATTGGTGACACGCAGTGTTCCTGGACTCTGATTGGAGACACGCGGTGTTCCTGGACTCTGATTGGTGACACGCGGTGTTCCTGGACTCTGATTGGAGACACGCGGTGTTCCTGGACTCTGATTGGTGACACGCGGTGTTCCTGGACTCTGATTGGAGACACGAGGTGTTCCTGGACTCTGATTGGTGACACGCGGTGTTCCTGGGCTCTGATTGGAGACACGCAGTGTTCCTGGACTCTGATTAGTGACACGCGGTGTTCCTGGACTCTGATTGGAGACACGCGGTGTTCCTGGACTCTGATTGGAGACACGCGGTGTTCCTGGACTCTGATTGGTGACACGCGGTGTTCCTGGACTCTGATTGGAGACACGCGGTGTTCCTGGACTCTGATTGGTGACACGCGGTGTTCCTGGACTCTGATTGGTGACACGCGGTGTTCCTGGACTCTGATTGGTGACACGCGGTGTTCCTGGACTCTGATTGGAGACACGCGGTGTTCCTGGACTCTGATTGGAGACACGCGGTGTTCCTGGACTCTGATTGGTGACACGCGGTGTTCCTGGACTCTGATTGGTGACACGCGGTGTTCCTGGACTCTGATTGGTGACACGCGGTGTTCCTGGACTCTGATTGGAGACACGCGGTGTTCCTGGGCTCTGATTGGTGACAAGCGGTGTTCCTGGACTCTGATTGGTGACACGCGGTGTTCCTGGACTCTGATTGGTGACACGCGGTGTTCCTGGACTCTGATTGGAGACACGCAGTGTTCCTGGACTCTGATTGGTGACACGCGGTGTTCCTGGACTCTGATTGGTGACACGCGGTGTTCCTGGACTCTGATTGGTGACACACGGTGTTCCTGGACTCTGATTGGAGACACGCGGTGTTCCTGGACTCTGATTGGAGACACGCGGTGTTCCTGGACTCTGATTGGTGACACGCGGTGTTCCTGGACTCTGATTGGAGACACGCGGTGTTCCTGGACTCTGATTGGAGACACGCGGTGTTCCTGGACTCTGATTGGTGACACGCGGTGTTCCTGGACTCTGATTGGTGACACGCGGTGTTCCTGGACTCTGATTGGTGACACGCGGTTTTCCTGGACTCTGATTGGTGACACGCAGTGTTCCTGGACTCTGATTGGAGACACGCGGTGTTCCTGGACTCTGATTGGTGACACGCGGTGTTCCTGGACTCTGATTGGTGACACGCGGTGTTCCTGGACTCTGATTGGAGACACGCGGTGTTCCTGGACTCTGATTGGTGACACGAGGTGTTCCTGGACTCTGATTGGTGACACGAGGTGTTCCTGGATTCTGATTGGAGACACGCGGTGTTCCTGGACTCTGATTGGTGACACGAGGTGCTCCTGGACTCTGATTGGTGACACGCGGTGTTCCTGGACTCTGATTGGAGACACGCGGTGTTCCTGGACTCTGATTGGTGACACGCGGTGTTCCTGGACTCTGATTGGTGACACGCGGTGTTCCTGGACTCTGATTGGAGACACGCGGTGTTCCTGGACTCTGATTGGAGACACGCGGTGTTCCTGGACTCTGATTGGAGACACGCGGTGTTCCTGGACTCTGATTGGTGACACGCGGTGTTCCTGGACTCTGATTGGAGACACGCAGTGTTCCTGGACTCTGATTGGTGACACGCAGTGTTCCTGGACTCTGATTGGAGACACGCGGTGTTCCTGGATTCTGATTGGAGACACGCGGTGTTCCTGGACTCTGATTGGTGACACGCGGTGTTCCTGGACTCTGATTGGTGACACGCGGTGTTCCTGGACTCTGATTGGTGACACGCGGTGTTCCTGGGCTCTGATTGGAGACACGCGGTGTTCCTGGACTCTGATTGGTGACACGCGGTGTTCCTGGACTCTGATTGGTGACACGCGGTGTTCCTGGGCTCTGATTGGTGACACGCTGTGTTCCTGGGCTCTGATTGGTGACACGCGGTGTTCCTGGACTCTGATTGGTGACACGCTGTGTTCCTGGACTCTGATTGGTGACACGCGGTGTTCCTGGACTCTGATTGGTGACACGCAGTGTTCCTGGACTCTGATTGGAGACACGCGGTGTTCCTGGACTCTGATTGGTGACACGCTGTGTTCCTGGACTCTGATTGGTGACACGCGGTGTTCCTGGACTCTGATTGGTGACACGCCGTGTTCCTGGATTCTGATTGGAGACACGCGGTGTTCCTGGACTCTGATTGGTGACACGCGGTGTTCCTGGACTCTGATTGGAGACACGCGGTGTTCCTGGACTCTGATTGGTGACACGCTGTGTTCCTGGACTCTGATTGGTGACACGCGGTGTTCCTGGACTCTGATTGGTGACACGCGGTGTTCCTGGACTCTGATTGGTGACACGAGGTGTTCCTGGACTCTGATTGGTGACACGCGGTGTTCCTGGACTCTGATTGGTAACACGCGGTGTTCCTGGACTGTGATTGGTGACACGCAGTGTTCCTGGACTCTGATTGGAGACACGCGGTGTTCCTGGACTCTGATTGGTGACACGCTGTGTTCCTGGACTCTGATTGGTGACACGCGGTGTTCCTGGACTCTGATTGGTGACACGCAGTGTTCCTGGACTCTGATTGGTGACACGCTGTGTTCCTGGACTCTGATTGGTGACACGCTGTGTTCCTGGACTCTGATTGGTGACACGCGGTGTTCCTGGACTCTGATTGGTGACACGCGGTGTTCCTGGACTCTGATTGGAGACACGCGGTGTTCCTGGACTCTGATTGGAGACACGCGGTGTTCCTGGACTCTGATTGGTGACACGCGGTGTTCCTGGGCTCTGATTGGTGACACGCGGTGTTCCTGGACTCTGATTGGAGACACACGGTGTTCCTGGACTCTGATTGGTGACACGCAGTGTTCCTGGACTCTGATTGGTGACACGCTGTGTTCCTGGACTCTGATTGGTGACACGCAGTGTTCCTGGACTCTGATTGGTGACACGCAGTGTTCCTGGACTCTGATTGGTGACACGCGGTGTTCCTGGACTCTGATTGGAGACACGCGGTGTTCCTGGACTCTGATTGGTAACACGCGGTGTTCCTGGACTCTGATTGGTGACACGCGGTGTTCCTGGACTCTGATTGGTGACATGCGGTGTTCCTGGACTCTGATTGGTGACACGCGGTGTTCCTGGACTCTGATTGGTGACACGCAGTGTTCCTGGACTCTGATTGGAGACACGCGGTGTTCCTGGACTCTGATTGGTGACACGCTGTGTTCCTGGACTCTGATTGGTGACACGCGGTGTTCCTGGACTCTGATTGGTGACACGCAGTGTTCCTGGACTCTGATTGGTGACACGCTGTGTTCCTGGACTCTGATTGGTGACACGCGGTGTTCCTGGACTCTGATTAGTGACACGCGGTGTTCCTGGACTCTGATTGGTGACACGCGGTGTTCCTGGACTCTGATTGGAGACACGCGGTGTTCCTGGACTCTGATTGGTGACACGCGGTGTTCCTGGGCTCTGATTGGTGACACGCGGTGTTCCTGGACTCTGATTGGAGACACGTGGTGTTCCTGGACTCTGATTGGTGACACGCGGTGTTCCTGGACTCTGATTGGTGACACGCAGTGTTCCTGGACTCTGATTGGTGACACGCTGTGTTCCTGGACTCTGATTGGTGACACGCTGTGTTCCTGGACTCTGATTGGTGACACGCGGTGTTCCTGGACTCTGATTGGTGACACGCGGTGTTCCTGGACTCTGATTGGTGACACGCAGTGTTCCTGGACTCTGATTGGAGACACGCAGTGTTCCTGGACTCTGATTAGTGACACGCGGTGTTCCTGGACTCTGATTGGAGACACGCGGTGTTCCTGGACTCTGATTGGAGACACGCGGTGTTCCTGGACTCTGATTGGAGACACGCGGTGTTCCTGGACTCTGATTGGTGACACGCGGTGTTCCTGGACTCTGATTGGAGACACGCGGTGTTCCTGGACTCTGATTGGAGACACGCGGTGTTCCTGGACTCTGATTGGTGACACGCGGTGTTCCTGGACTCTGATTGGTGACACGCGGTGTTCCTGGACTCTGATTGGTGACACGCGGTGTTCCTGGACTCTGATTGGAGACACGCGGTGTTCCTGGGCTCTGATTGGTGACAAGCGGTGTTCCTGGACTCTGATTGGTGACACGCGGTGTTCCTGGACTCTGATTGGTGACACGCGGTGTTCCTGGACTCTGATTGGTGACACGCAGTGTTCCTGGACTCTGATTGGTGACACGCGGTGTTCCTGGACTCTGATTGGAGACACGCGGTGTTCCTGGACTCTGATTGGAGACACGCGGTGTTCCTGGACTCTGATTGGTGACACGCGGTGTTCCTGGACTCTGATTGGTGACACGCGGTGTTCCTGGACTCTGATTGGAGACACGCGGTGTTCCTGGACTCTGATTGGTGACACGCGGTTTTCCTGGACTCTGATTGGTGACACGCAGTGTTCCTGGACTCTGATTGGAGACACGCGGTGTTCCTGGACTCTGATTGGTGACACGCGGTGTTCCTGGACTCTGATTGGTGACACGCGGTGTTCCTGGACTCTGATTGGAGACACGCGGTGTTCCTGGACTCTGATTGGTGACACGCAGTGTTCCTGGACTCTGATTGGTGACACGCTGTGTTCCTGGACTCTGATTGGAGACACGCCGTGTTCCTGGATTCTGATTGGAGACAAGCGGTGTTCCTGGACTCTGATTGGTGACACGCTGTGTTCCTGGACTCTGATTGGTGACACGCGGTGTTCCTGGACTCTGATTGGTGACACGCAGAGTTCCTGGACTCTGATTGGTGACACGCTGTGTTCCTGGACTCTGATTGGTGACACGCGGTGTTCCTGGACTCTGATTGGTGACACGCGGTGTTCCTGGACTCTGATTGGTGACACGCGGTGTTCCTGGACTCTGATTGGTGACACGCCGTGTTGCTGGACTCTGATTGGTGACACGCGGTGTTCCTGGACTCTGACTGGAGACACGCGGTGTTCCTGGACTCTGATTGGTGACACGCGGTGTTCCTGGACTCTGATTGGTGACACGTGGTGTTCCTGGACTCTGCTTGGTGACACGCGGAGTTCCTGGACTCTGATTGGTGACACGAGGTGTTCCTGGACTCTGATTGGAGACACGCGGTGTTCCTGGACTCTGATTGGTGACACGCGGTGTTCCTGGGCTCTGATTGGAGACACGCGGTGTTCCTGGGCTCTGATTGGTGACACGCGATGTTCCTGGACTCTGATTGGAGACACGCAGTGTTCCTGGACTCTGATTAGTGACACGCGGTGTTCCTGGACTCTGATTGGTGACACGCGGTGTTCCTGGACTCTGATTGGTGACACGCGGTGTTCCTGGACTCTGATTGGTGACACGCGGAGTTCCTGGACTCTGATTGGTGACACGAGGTGTTCCTGGACTCTGATTGGAGATACGCGGTGTTCCTGGACTCTGATTGGAGACACGCGGTGGTCCTGGACTCTGATTGGTGACACGCGGTGTTCCTGGACTCTGATTGGTGACACGCGGTGTTCCTGGACTCTGATTGGTGACACGCGGTGGTCCTGGACTCTGATTGGTGACACGCGGTGTTCCTGGACTCTGATTGGTGACACGCGGTGTTCCTGGACTCTGATTGGTGACACGCGGTGTTCCTGGACTCTTATTGGTGACACGCGGTGTTCCTGGACTCTGATTGGAGACACGCCGTGTTCCTGGACTCTGATTGGTGACACGCGGTGTTCCTGGACTCTGATTGGTGACACGCGGTGTTCCTGGACTCTGATTGGTGACACGCAGTGTTCCTGGACTCTGATTGGTGACACGCGGTGTTCCTGGACTCTGATTGGAGACACGCGGTGTTCCTGGACTCTGATTGGAGACACGCGGTATTCCTGCACTCTGATTGGTGACACGCGGTGTTCCTGGACTCTGATTGGTGACACGTGGTGTTCCTGGACTCTGATTGGTGACACGCGGAGTTCCTGGACTCTGATTGGTGACACGCGGAGTTCCTGGACTCTGATTGGTGACACGCGGTGTTCCTGGACTCTGATTGGTGACACGCGGCGTTCCTGGACTCTGATTAGTGACACGCGGCGTTCCTGGACTCTGATTGGTGACACGCGGTGTTCCTGGACTCTGATTGGTGACACGCGGTGTTCCTGGACTCTGATTGGTGACACGCGGTGTTCCTGGACTCTGATTGGTGACACGCGGTGTTCCTGGACTCTGATTGGTGACACGCGGTGTTCCTGGACTCTGATTGGTGACACGCGGTGTTCCTGGACTCTGATTGGTGACACGCGGTGTTCCTGGACTCTGATTGGAGACACGCGGTGTTCCTGGACTCTGATTGGAGACACGCGGTGTTCCTGGACTCTGATTGGAGACACGCGGTGTTCCTGCACTCTGATTGGTGACACGCGGTGTTCCTGGACTCTTATTGGAGACACGCGGTATTCCTGGACTCTGATTGGTGACACGCGGTATTCCTGGACTCTGATTGGAGACACGCGGTGTTCCTGGACTCTGATTGGTGACACGCGGTGTTCCTGGACTCTGATTGGTGACACGCGGTATTCCTGGACTCTGATTGGTGACACGCCCTGTTCCTGGACTCTGATTGGTGACACGCGGTGTTCCTGGACTCTGATTTGAGATACGCGGTGTTCCTGGACTCTGATTGGAGACACGCGGTGTTCCTGGACTCTGATTGGAGACACGCGGTGTTCCTGGACTCTGATTGGTGACACGCGGTGTTCCTGGACTCTGATTGGTGACACGCGGTGTTCCTGGACTCTGATTAGTGACACGCGGTGTTCCTGGACTCTGATTGGTGACACGCAGTGTTCCTGGACTCTGATTGGTGACACGCAGTGTTCCTGGACTCTGATTGGTGACACGCGGTGTTCCTGGACTCTGATTAGTGACACGCGGTGTTCCTGGACTCTGATTGGTGACACGCAGTGTTCCTGGACTCTGATTGGAGACACGCGGTGTTCCTGGACTCTGATTGGAGACACGCGGTGTTCCTGGACTCTGATTGGTGACACGCGGTGTTCCTGGACTCTGATTGGTGACACGCAGTGTTCCTGGACTCTGATTGGTGACACGCGGTGTTCCTGGACTCTGATTGGTGACACGCGGTGTTCCTGGACTCTGATTGGAGACACGCAGTGTTCCTGGACTCTGATTAGTGACACGCGGTGTTCCTGGACTCTGATTGGTGACACGCGGTGTTCCTGGACTCTGATTGGTGACACGCGGTATTCCTGGACTCTGATTGGTGACACGCGGTGTTCCTGGACTCTGATTGGTGACACGCGGTGTTCCCGGACTCTGATTGGTGACACGCGGTATTCCCGGACTCTGATTGGAGACACGCGGTGTTCCTGGACTCTGATTGGTGACACGCGGTGTTCCTGGACTCGGATTTGTGACACGCCGTGTTCCTGGACTCTGATTGGTGACACGCGGTGTTCCTGGACTCTGATTGTAGACACGCGGTGTTCCTGAACTCTGATTGGTGACACGCGGTGTTCCTGGACAGTGATTGGTGACACGCGGTGTTCCTGGACTCTGATTGGTGACACGCGGTGTTCCTGGACTCTGATTGGAGACACGCGGTGTTCCTGGACTGTGATTGGAGACACGCGGTGTTCCTGGACTCTGATTGGAGACACGCGGTGTTCCTGGACTCTGATTGGAGACACGCGGTGTTCCTGGACTCTGATTGGAGACACGCGGTGTTCCTGGACTCTGATTAGTGACACGCGGTGTTCCTGGACTCTGATTGGTGACACGCAGTGTTCCTGGACTCTGATTGGTGACACGCCGTGTTCCTGGACTCTGATTGGTGACACGCGGTGTTCCTGGACTCTGATTGGAGACACGCGGTGTTCCTGGACTCTGATTGGTGACACGCTGTGTCCCTGGACTCTGATTGGTGACACGCGGTGTTCCTGGACTCTGATTGGAGACACGCGGTGTTCTGACTCTGATTGAAGACACGCGGTGTTCCTGGACTCTGATTGGAGACACGCGGTGTTCCCGGACTCTGATTGGTGACACGCGGTGTTCCCGGACTCTGATTGGAGACACGCGGTGTTCCTGGACTCTGATTGGTGACACGCGGTGTTCCTGGACTCTGATTGGTGACACGCGGTGTTTTTGGACTCTGATTGGTGACACGCGGTGTTCCTGGACTCTGATTGGTGACACGCGGTGTTCCTGGACTCGGATTTGTGACACGCCGTGTTCCTGGACTCTGATTGGTGACACGCCGTGTTCCTGGACTCTGATTGGAGACACGCGGTGTTCCTGAACTCTGATTGGTGACACGCGGTGTTCCTGGACAGTGATTGGTGACACGCGGTGTTCCTGGACTCTGATTGGTGACACGCGGTGTTCCTGGACTCTGATTGGAGACACGCGGTGTTCCTGGGCTCTGATTGGAGACACGCGGTGTTCCTGGACTCTGATTGGAGACACGCGGTGTTCTGACTCTGATTGGAGACACGCGGTGTTCCTGGACTCTGATTGGAGACACGCGGTGTTCCTGGACTCTGATTGGAGACACGCGGTGTTCCTGGACTCTGATTGGTGACACGCGGTGTTCCTGGACTCTGATTGGAGACACGCGGTGTTCCTGGACTCTGATTGGAGACACGCGGTGTTCCTGGACTCTGATTGGAGACACGCAGTGTTCCTGGACTCTGATTGGTGACACGCGGAGTTCCTGGACTCTGATTGGTGACACGCGGTGTTCCTGGACTCTGATTGGTGACACGCGGTGTTCCTGGACTCTGATTGTAGACACGCGGTGTTCCTGAACTCTGATTGGTGACACGCGGTGTTCCTGGACAGTGATTGGTGACACGCGGTGTTCCTGGACTCTGATTGGTGACACGCGGTGTTCCTGGACTCTGATTGGAGACACGCGGTGTTCCTGGACTGTGATTGGAGACACGCGGTGTTCCTGGACTCTGATTGGAGACACGCGGTGTTCCTGGACTCTGATTGGAGACACGCGGTGTTCCTGGACTCTGATTGGAGACACGCGGTGTTCCTGGACTCTGATTAGTGACACGCGGTGTTCCTGGACTCTGATTGGTGACACGCAGTGTTCCTGGACTCTGATTGGTGACACGCCGTGTTCCTGGACTCTGATTGGTGACACGCGGTGTTCCTGGACTCTGATTGGAGACACGCGGTGTTCCTGGACTCTGATTGGTGACACGCTGTGTCCCTGGACTCTGATTGGTGACACGCGGTGTTCCTGGACTCTGATTGGAGACACGCGGTGTTCTGACTCTGATTGAAGACACGCGGTGTTCCTGGACTCTGATTGGAGACACGCGGTGTTCCCGGACTCTGATTGGTGACACGCGGTGTTCCCGGACTCTGATTGGAGACACGCGGTGTTCCTGGACTCTGATTGGTGACACGCGGTGTTCCTGGACTCTGATTGGTGACACGCGGTGTTTTTGGACTCTGATTGGTGACACGCGGTGTTCCTGGACTCTGATTGGTGACACGCGGTGTTCCTGGACTCGGATTTGTGACACGCCGTGTTCCTGGACTCTGATTGGTGACACGCCGTGTTCCTGGACTCTGATTGGAGACACGCGGTGTTCCTGAACTCTGATTGGTGACACGCGGTGTTCCTGGACAGTGATTGGTGACACGCGGTGTTCCTGGACTCTGATTGGTGACACGCGGTGTTCCTGGACTCTGATTGGAGACACGCGGTGTTCCTGGGCTCTGATTGGAGACACGCGGTGTTCCTGGACTCTGATTGGAGACACGCGGTGTTCTGACTCTGATTGGAGACACGCGGTGTTCCTGGACTCTGATTGGAGACACGCGGTGTTCCTGGACTCTGATTGGAGACACGCGGTGTTCCTGGACTCTGATTGGTGACACGCGGTGTTCCTGGACTCTGATTGGAGACACGCGGTGTTCCTGGACTCTGATTGGAGACACGCGGTGTTCCTGGACTCTGATTGGAGACACGCAGTGTTCCTGGACTCTGATTGGTGACACGCGGAGTTCCTGGACTCTGATTGGTGACACGCGGTGTTCCTGGACTCTGATTGGTGACACGCGGTGTTCCTGGACTCTGATTGGTGACACGCCGTGTTCCTGGACTCTGATTGGTGACACGCGGTGTTCCTGGACTCTGATTGGAGACACGCGGTGTTCCTGGACTCTGATTGGTGACACGCGGTGTTCCTGGACTCTGATTGGTGACACGCGGTGTTCCTGGACTCTGATTGGTGACACGCGGTGTTCCTGGACTCTGATTGGTGACACGCGGTGTTCCTGGACTCTGATTGGTGACACGCCGTGTTGCTGGACTCTGATTGGTGACACGCGGTGTTCCTGGACTCTGACTGGAGACACGCGGTGTTCCTGGACTCTGATTGGTGACACGCGGTGTTCCTGGACTCTGATTGGTGACACGTGGTGTTCCTGGACTCTGATTGGTGACACGCGGAGTTCCTGGACTCTGATTGGTGACACGAGGTGTTCCTGGACTCTGATTGGAGACACGCGGTGTTCCTGGACTCTGATTGGTGACACGCGGTGTTCCTGGGCTCTGATTGGAGACACGCGGTGTTCCTGGGCTCTGATTGGTGACACGCGATGTTCCTGGACTCTGATTGGAGACACGCGGTGTTCCTGGACTCTGATTGGTGACACGCGGTGTTCCTGGGCTCTGATTGGAGACACGCGGTGTTCCTGGACTCTGATTGGTGACACGCGGTGTTCCTGGACTCTGATTGGTGACACGCGGTGTTCCTGGACTCGGATTTGTGACACGCCGTGTTCCTGGACTCTGATTGGTGACACGCCGTGTTCCTGGACTCTGATTGTAGACACGCGGTGTTCCTGAACTCTGATTGGTGACACGCGGTGTTCCTGGACTCTGATTGGAGACACGCGGTGTTCCTGGACAGTGATTGGTGACACGCGGTGTTCCTGGACTCTGATTGGTGACACGCGGTGTTCCTGGACTCTGATTGGAGACACGCGGTGTTCCTGGACTGTGATTGGAGACACGCGGTGTTCCTGGACTCTGATTGGAGACACGCGGTGTTCCTGGACTCTGATTGGAGACACGCGGTGTTCCTGGACTCTGATTGGAGACACGCGGTGTTCCTGGACTCTGATTAGTGACACGCGGTGTTCCTGGACTCTGATTGGTGACACGCAGTGTTCCTGGACTCTGATTGGTGACACGCCGTGTTCCTGGACTCTGATTGGTGACACGCGGTGTTCCTGGACTCTGATTGGAGACACGCGGTGTTCCTGGACTCTGATTGGTGACACGCTGTGTCCCTGGACTCTGATTGGTGACACGCGGTGTTCCTGGACTCTGATTGGAGACACGCGGTGTTCCTGGGCTCTGATTGGAGACACGCGGTGTTCCTGGACTCTGATTGGAGACACGCGGTGTTCTGACTCTGATTGGAGACACGCGGTGTTCCTGGACTCTGATTGGAGACACGCGGTGTTCCCGGACTCTGATTGGTGACACGCGGTGTTCCCGGACTCTGATTGGAGACACGCGGTGTTCCTGGACTCTGATTGGTGACACGCGGTGTTCCTGGACTCTGATTGGTGACACGCGGTGTTTTTGGACTCTGATTGGTGACACGCGGTGTTCCTGGACTCTGATTGGTGACACGCGGTGTTCCTGGACTCGGATTTGTGACACGCCGTGTTCCTGGACTCTGATTGGTGACACGCCGTGTTCCTGGACTCTGATTGGAGACACGCGGTGTTCCTGAACTCTGATTGGTGACACGCGGTGTTCCTGGACAGTGATTGGTGACACGCGGTGTTCCTGGACTCTGATTGGTGACACGCGGTGTTCCTGGACTCTGATTGGAGACACGCGGTGTTCCTGGACTGTGATTGGAGACACGCGGTGTTCCTGGACTCTGATTGGAGACACGCGGTGTTCCTGGACTCTGATTGGAGACACGCGGTGTTCCTGGACTCTGATTGGAGACACGCGGTGTTCCTGGACTCTGATTGGTGACACGCTGTGTCCCTGGACTCTGATTGGTGACACGCGGTGTTCCTGGACTCTGATTGGAGACACGCGGTGTTCCTGGGCTCTGATTGGAGACACGCGGTGTTCCTGGACTCTGATTGGAGACACGCAGTGTTCTGACTCTGATTGGAGACACGCGGTGTTCCTGGACTCTGATTGGAGACACGCGGTGTTCCTGGACTCTGATTGGAGACACGCGGTGTTCCTGGACTCTGATTGGTGACACGCGGTGTTCCTGGACTCTGATTGGAGACACGCGGTGTTCCTGGACTCTGATTGGAGACACGCGGTGTTCCTGGACTCTGATTGGAGACACGCAGTGTTCCTGGACTCTGATTGGTGACACGCGGAGTTCCTGGACTCTGATTGGTGACACGCGGTGTTCCTGGACTCTGATTGGTGACACGCGGTGTTCCTGGACTCTGATTGGTGACACGCCGTGTTCCTGGACTCTGATTGGTGACACGCGGTGTTCCTGGACTCTGATTGGAGACACGCAGTGTTCCTGGACTCTGATTAGTGACACGCGGTGTTCCTGGACTCTGATTGGTGACACGCGGTGTTCCTGGACTCTGATTGGTGACACGCGGTATTCCTGGACTCTGATTGGTGACACGCGGTGTTCCTGGACTCTGATTGGTGACACGCGGTGTTCCCGGACTCTGATTGGTGACACGCGGTGTTCCCGGACTCTGATTGGAGACACGCGGTGTTCCTGGACTCTGATTGGTGACACGCGGTGTTTTTGGACTCTGATTGGTGACACGCGGTGTTCCTGGACTCTGATTGGTGACACGCGGTGTTCCTGGACTCGGATTTGTGACACGCAGTGTTCCTGGACTCTGATTGGTGACACGCGGTGTTCCTGGACTCTGATTGGTGACACGCAGTGTTCCTGGACTCTGATTGGAGACACGCGGTGTTCCTGGACTCTGATTGGTGACACGCGGTGTTCCTGGACTCTGATTGGAGACACGCGGTGTTCCTGGACTCTGATTGGAGACACGCGGTGTTCCTGGACTCTGATTGGTGACACGAGGTGTTCCTGGACTCTGATTGGTGACACGAGGTGTTCCTGGACTCTGATTGGGGACACGAGGTGTTCCTGGACTCTGATTGGAGACACGCGATGTTCCTGGACTCTGATTGGTGACATGCGGTGTTCCTGGACTCTGATTGGTGACATGCGGTGTTCCTGGACTCTGATTGGTGACACGAGGTGTTCCTGGACTCTGATTGGAGACACGCGATGTTCCTGGACTCTGATTGGTGACACGCGGTGTTCCTGGACTCTGATTGGTGACATGCGGTGTTCCTGGACTCTGATTGGTGACACGAGGTGTTCCTGGACTCTGATTGGTGACACGCGGTGTTCCTTGACTCTGATTGGTGACACGCGGTGTTCCTGGACTCTGATTGGAGACACGCGGTGTTCCTGGACTCTGATTGGTGACACGCGGTGTTCCTGGACTCTGATTGGTGACACGCGGTGTTCCTGGACTCTGATTGGAGACAAGCGGTGTTCCTGGACTCTGATTGGTGACACGCGGTGTTCCTGGACTCTGATTGGAGACACGCAGTGTTCCTGGACTCTGATTGGTGACACGCGGTGTTCCTGGACTCTGATTGGTGACACGCGGTGTTCCTGGACTCTGATTGGAGACACGCGGTGTTCCTGGACTCTGATTGGTGACACGCGGTGTTCCTGGACTCTGATTGGAGACACGCGGTGTTCCTGGACTCTGATTGGAGACACGCGGTGTTACTGGACTCTGATTGGTGACACGAGGTGTTCCTGGACTCTGATTGGTGACACGAGGTGTTCCTGGACTCTGATTGGTGACACGCGGTGTTCCTGGACTCTGATTGGAGACACGCGGTGTTCCTGGACTCTGATTGGTGACACGCTGTGTCCCTGGACTCTGATTGGTGACACGCGGTGTTCCTGGACTCTGATTGGAGACACGCGGTGTTCCTGGGCTCTGATTGGAGACACGCGGTGTTCCTGGACTCTGATTGGAGACACGCGGTGTTCTGACTCTGATTGGAGACACGCGGTGTTCCTGGACTCTGATTGGAGACACGCGGTGTTCCCGGACTCTGATTGGTGACACGCGGTGTTCCCGGACTCTGATTGGAGACACGCGGTGTTCCTGGACTCTGATTGGTGACACGCAGTGTTCCTGGACTCTGATTGGTGACACGCTGTGTTTTTGGACTCTGATTGGTGACACGCGGTGTTCCTGGACTCTGATTGGTGACACGCGGTGTTCCTGGACTCGGATTTGTGACACGCCGTGTTCCTGGACTCTGATTGGTGACACGCCGTGTTCCTGGACTCTGATTGGAGACACGCGGTGTTCCTGAACTCTGATTGGTGACACGCGGTGTTCCTGGACAGTGATTGGTGACACGCGGTGTTCCTGGACTCTGATTGGTGACACGCGGTGTTCCTGGACTCTGATTGGAGACACGCGGTGTTCCTGGACTGTGATTGGAGACACGCGGTGTTCCTGGACTCTGATTGGAGACACGCGGTGTTCCTGGACTCTGATTGGAGACACGCGGTGTTCCTGGACTCTGATTGGAGACACGCGGTGTTCCTGGACTCTGATTGGTGACACGCTGTGTCCCTGGACTCTGATTGGTGACACGCGGTGTTCCTGGACTCTGATTGGAGACACGCGGTGTTCCTGGGCTCTGATTGGAGACACGCGGTGTTCCTGGACTCTGATTGGAGACACGCGGTGTTCTGACTCTGATTGGAGACACGCGGTGTTCCTGGACTCTGATTGGAGACACGCGGTGTTCCTGGACTCTGATTGGAGACACGCGGTGTTCCTGGACTCTGATTGGTGACACGCGGTGTTCCTGGACTCTGATTGGAGACACGCGGTGTTCCTGGACTCTGATTGGAGACACGCGGTGTTCCTGGACTCTGATTGGAGACACGCAGTGTTCCTGGACTCTGATTGGTGACACGCGGAGTTCCTGGACTCTGATTGGTGACACGCGGTGTTCCTGGACTCTGATTGGTGACACGCGGTGTTCCTGGACTCTGATTGGTGACACGCCGTGTTCCTGGACTCTGATTGGTGACACGCGGTGTTCCTGGACTCTGATTGGAGACACGCAGTGTTCCTGGACTCTGATTAGTGACACGCGGTGTTCCTGGACTCTGATTGGTGACACGCGGTGTTCCTGGACTCTGATTGGTGACACGCGGTATTCCTGGACTCTGATTGGTGACACGCGGTGTTCCTGGACTCTGATTGGTGACACGCGGTGTTCCCGGACTCTGATTGGTGACACGCGGTGTTCCCGGACTCTGATTGGAGACACGCGGTGTTCCTGGACTCTGATTGGTGACACGCGGTGTTCCTGGACTCTGATTGGTGACACGCGGTGTTTTTGGACTCTGATTGGTGACACGCGGTGTTCCTGGACTCTGATTTGTGACACGCAGTGTTCCTGGACTCTGATTGGTGACACGCGGTGTTCCTGGACTCTGATTGGTGACACGCGGTGTTCCTGGACTCTGATTGGTGACACGCAGTGTTCCTGGACTCTGATTGGAGACACGCGGTGTTCCTGGACTCTGATTGGTGACACGCGGTGTTCCTGGACTCTGATTGGTGACACGCGGTGTTCCTGGACTCTGATTGGTGACACGCAGTGTTCCTGGACTCTGATTGGAGACACGCGGTGTTCCTGGACTCTGATTGGTGACACGCGGTGTTCCTGGACTCTGATTGGAGACACGCGGTGTTCCTGGACTCTGATTGGAGACACGCGGTGTTCCTGGACTCTGATTGGTGACACGAGGTGTTCCTGGACTCTGATTGGTGACACGCCGTGTTCCTGGACTCTGATCGGTGACACGCGGTGTTCCTGGACTCTGATTGGGGACACGAGGTGTTCCTGGACTCTGATCGGTGACACGCCGTGTTCCTGGACTCTGATTGGAGACACGCGATGTTCCTGGACTCTGATTGGTAACACGCGGTGTTCCTGGACTCTGATTGGTGACACGAGGTGTTCCTGGACTCTGATTGGAGACACGCGATGTTCCTGGACTCTGATTGGTAACACGCGGTGTTCCTGGACTCTGATTGGTGACACGCGGTGTTCCTGGACTCTGATTGGTGACACGAGGTGTTCCTGGACTCTGATTGGAGACACGCGATGTTCCTGGACTCTGATTGGTAACACGCGGTGTTCCTGGACTCTGATTGGTGACACGAGGTGTTCCTGGACTCTGATTGGTGACACGCGGTGTTCCTGGACTCTGATTGGTGACACGCGGTGTTCCTGGACTCTGATTGGAGACACGCGGTGTTCCTGGACTCTGATTGGTGACACGCGGTGTTCCTGGACTCTGATTGGTGACACGCGGTGTTCCTGGACTCTGATTGGAGACACGCGGTGTTCCTGGACTCTGATTGGTGACACGCGGTGTTCCTGGACTCTGATTGGAGACACGCAGTGTTCCTGGACTCTGATTGGTGACACGCGGTGTTCCTGGACTCTGATTGGTGACACGCGGTGTTCCTGGACTCTGATTGGAGACACGCGGTGTTCCTGGACTCTGATTGGTGACACGCGGTGTTCCTGGACTCTGATTGGAGACACGCGGTGTTCCTGGACTCTGATTGGAGACACGCGGTGTTCCTGGACTCTGATTGGTGACACGCTGTGTTCCTGGACTCTGATTGGAGACACGCGGTGTTCCTGGACTCTGATTGGAGACACGCGGTGTTCCTGGACTCTGATTGGTGACACGAGGTGTTACTGGACTCTGATTGGTGACACGAGGTGTTCCTGGACTCTGATTGGAGACACGCGGTGTTCCTGGACTCTGATTGGTGACACGAGGTGTTCCTGGACTCTGATTGGTGACACGAGGTGTTCCTGGACTCTGATTGGAGACACGCGGTGTTCCTGGACTCTGATTGGTAACACGCGGTGTTCCTGGACTCTGATTGGTGACACGAGGTGTTCCTGGACTCTGATTGGTGACACGCGATGTTCCTGGACTCTGATTGGTAACACGCGGTGTTCCTGGACTCTGATTGGTGACACGAGGTGTTCCTGGACTCTGATTGGTGACATGCGGTGTTCCTGGACTCTGATTGGTGACATGCGGTGTTCCTGGACTCTGATTGGTGACACGAGGTGTTCCTGGACTCTGATTGGAGACACGCGATGTTCCTGGACTCTGATTGGTAACACGCGGTGTTCCTGGACTCTGATTGGTGACACGAGGTGTTCCTGGACTCTGATTGGTGACACGCGGTGTTCCTGGACTCTGATTGGTGACATGCGGTGTTCCTGGACTCTGATTGGAGACACGCGGTGTTCCTGGACTCTGATTGGAGACACGCGGTGTTCCTGGACTCTGATTGGTGACACGAGGTGTTACTGGACTCTGATTGGTGACACGCGGTGTTCCTGGACTCTGATTGGTGACACGAGGTGTTCCTGGACTCTGATTGGAGACACGCGGTGTTCCTGGACTCTGATTGGTAACACGCGGTGTTCCTGGACTCTGATTGGTGACACGAGGTGTTCCTGGACTCTGATTGGTGACACGCGATGTTCCTGGACTCTGATTGGTAACACGCGGTGTTCCTGGACTCTGATTGGTGACACGAGGTGTTCCTGGACTCTGATTGGTGACATGCGGTGTTCCTGGACTCTGATTGGTGACATGCGGTGTTCCTGGACTCTGATTGGTGACACGAGGTGTTCCTGGACTCTGATTGGAGACACGCGATGTTCCTGGACTCTGATTGGTAACACGCGGTGTTCCTGGACTCTGATTGGTGACACGAGGTGTTCCTGGACTCTGATTGGTGACACGCGGTGTTCCTGGACTCTGATTGGTGACATGCGGTGTTCCTGGACTCTGATTGGAGACACGCGGTGTTCCTGGACTCTGATTGGTGACACGCGGTGTTCCTGGACTCGGATTTGTGACACGCCGTGTTCCTGGACTCTGATTGGTGACACGCCGTGTTCCTGGACTCTGATTGGAGACACGCGGTGTTCCTGAACTCTGATTGGTGACACGCGGTGTTCCTGGACAGTGATTGGTGACACGCGGTGTTCCTGGACTCTGATTGGTGACACGCGGTGTTCCTGGACTCTGATTGGAGACACGCGGTGTTCCTGGACTGTGATTGGAGACACGCGGTGTTCCTGGACTCTGATTGGAGACACGCGGTGTTCCTGGACTCTGATTGGAGACACGCTGTGTCCCTGGACTCTGATTGGTGACACGCGGTGTTCCTGGACTCTGATTGGAGACACGCGGTGTTCCTGGGCTCTGATTGGAGACACGCGGTGTTCCTGGACTCTGATTGGAGACACGCGGTGTTCTGACTCTGATTGGAGACACGCGGTGTTCCTGGACTCTGATTGGAGACACGCGGTGTTCCTGGACTCTGATTGGAGACACGCGGTGTTCCTGGACTCTGATTGGTGACACGCGGTGTTCCTGGACTCTGATTGGAGACACGCGGTGTTCCTGGACTCTGATTGGAGACACGCGGTGTTCCTGGACTCTGATTGGAGACACGCAGTGTTCCTGGACTCTGATTGGTGACACGCGGAGTTCCTGGACTCTGATTGGTGACACGCGGTGTTCCTGGACTCTGATTGGTGACACGCGGTGTTCCTGGACTCTGATTGGTGACACGCCGTGTTCCTGGACTCTGATTGGTGACACGCGGTGTTCCTGGACTCTGATTGGAGACACGCAGTGTTCCTGGACTCTGATTAGTGACACGCGGTGTTCCTGGACTCTGATTGGTGACACGCGGTGTTCCTGGACTCTGATTGGTGACACGCGGTATTCCTGGACTCTGATTGGTGACACGCGGTGTTCCTGGACTCTGATTGGTGACACGCGGTGTTCCCGGACTCTGATTGGTGACACGCGGTGTTACCGGACTCTGATTGGAGACACGCGGTGTTCCTGGACTCTGATTGGTGACACGCGGTGTTCCTGGACTCTGATTGGTGACACGCGGTGTTTTTGGACTCTGATTGGAGACACGCGGTGTTCCTGGACTCTGATTGGTGACACGCGGTGTTCCTGGACTCGGATTTGTGACACGCAGTGTTCCTGGACTCTGATTGGTGACACGCGGTGTTCCTGGACTCTGATTGGTGACACGCGGTGTTCCTGGACTCTGATTGGTGACACGCAGTGTTCCTGGACTCTGATTGGAGACACGCGGTGTTCCTGGACTCTGATTGGTGACACGCGGTGTTCCTGGACTCTGATTGGAGACACGCGGTGTTCCTGGACTCTGATTGGAGACACGCGGTGTTCCTGGACTCTGATTGGTGACACGAGGTGTTCCTGGACTCTGATTGGTGACACGCCGTGTTCCTGGACTCTGATCGGTGACACGCGGTGTTCCTGGACTCTGATTGGGGACACGAGGTGTTCCTGGACTCTGATCGGTGACACGCCGTGTTCCTGGACTCTGATTGGAGACACGCGATGTTCCTGGACTCTGATTGGTAACACGCGGTGTTCCTGGACTCTGATTGGTGACACGAGGTGTTCCTGGACTCTGATTGGTGACATGCGGTGTTCCTGGACTCTGATTGGTGACATGCGGTGTTCCTGGACTCTGATTGGTGACACGAGGTGTTCCTGGACTCTGATTGGAGACACGCGATGTTCCTGGACTCTGATTGGTAACACGCGGTGTTCCTGGACTCTGATTGGTGACACGAGGTGTTCCTGGACTCTGATTGGTGACACGCGGTGTTCCTGGACTCTGATTGGTGACACGCGGTGTTCCTGGACTCTGATTGGAGACACGCGGTGTTCCTGGACTCTGATTGGTGACACGCGGTGTTCCTGGACTCTGATTGGTGACACGCGGTGTTCCTGGACTCTGATTGGAGACACGCGGTGTTCCTGGACTCTGATTGGTGACACGCGGTGTTCCTGGACTCTGATTGGAGACACGCAGTGTTCCTGGACTCTGATTGGTGACACGCGGTGTTCCTGGACTCTGATTGGTGACACGCGGTGTTCCTGGACTCTGATTGGAGACACGCGGTGTTCCTGGACTCTGATTGGTGACACGCGGTGTTCCTGGACTCTGATTGGAGACACGCGGTGTTCCTGGACTCTGATTGGAGACACGCGGTGTTCCTGGACTCTGATTGGTGACACGCTGTGTTCCTGGACTCTGATTGGAGACACGCGGTGTTCCTGGACTCTGATTGGAGACACGCGGTGTTCCTGGACTCTGATTGGTGACACGAGGTGTTACTGGACTCTGATTGGTGACACGAGGTGTTCCTGGACTCTGATTGGAGACACGCGGTGTTCCTGGACTCTGATTGGTGACACGAGGTGTTCCTGGACTCTGATTGGTGACACGAGGTGTTCCTGGACTCTGATTGGAGACACGCGGTGTTCCTGGACTCTGATTGGTAACACGCGGTGTTCCTGGACTCTGATTGGTGACACGAGGTGTTCCTGGACTCTGATTGGTGACACGCGATGTTCCTGGACTCTGATTGGTAACACGCGGTGTTCCTGGACTCTGATTGGTGACACGAGGTGTTCCTGGACTCTGATTGGTGACATGCGGTGTTCCTGGACTCTGATTGGTGACATGCGGTGTTCCTGGACTCTGATTGGTGACACGAGGTGTTCCTGGACTCTGATTGGAGACACGCGATGTTCCTGGACTCTGATTGGTAACACGCGGTGTTCCTGGACTCTGATTGGTGACACGAGGTGTTCCTGGACTCTGATTGGTGACACGCGGTGTTCCTGGACTCTGATTGGTGACATGCGGTGTTCCTGGACTCTGATTGGAGACACGCGGTGTTCCTGGACTCTGATTGGAGACACGCGGTGTTCCTGGACTCTGATTGGTGACACGAGGTGTTACTGGACTCTGATTGGTGACACGAGGTGTTCCTGGACTCTGATTGGTGACACGAGGTGTTCCTGGACTCTGATTGGAGACACGCGGTGTTCCTGGACTCTGATTGGTAACACGCGGTGTTCCTGGACTCTGATTGGTGACACGAGGTGTTCCTGGACTCTGATTGGTGACACGCGATGTTCCTGGACTCTGATTGGTAACACGCGGTGTTCCTGGACTCTGATTGGTGACACGAGGTGTTCCTGGACTCTGATTGGTGACATGCGGTGTTCCTGGACTCTGATTGGTGACATGCGGTGTTCCTGGACTCTGATTGGTGACACGAGGTGTTCCTGGACTCTGATTGGAGACACGCGATGTTCCTGGACTCTGATTGGTAACACGCGGTGTTCCTGGACTCTGATTGGTGACACGAGGTGTTCCTGGACTCTGATTGGTGACACGCGGTGTTCCTGGACTCTGATTGGTGACATGCGGTGTTCCTGGACTCTGATTGGAGACACGCGGTGTTCCTGGACTCTGATTGGTGACACGCGGTGTTCCTGGACTCTGATTGGTGACACGCGGTGTTCCTGGACTCTGATTGGTGACATGCGGTGTTCCTGGACTCTGATTGGTGACACGCTGTGTTCCTGGACTCTGATTGGTGACACGCTGTGTTCCTGGACTCTGATTGGAGACACGCCGTGTTCCTGGACTCTGATTGGTGACACGCGGTGTTCCTGGACTCTGATTGGTGGCATGCGGTGTTCCTGGACTCTGATTGGTGACACGCGGTGTTCCTGGACTCTGATTGGAGACACGCGGTGTTCCTGGACTCTGATTGGAGACACGCAGTGTTCCTGGGCTCTGATTGGTGACACGCGGTGTTCCTGGACTCTGATTGGTGACACGCGGTGTTCCTGGACTCTGATTGGTGACACGCGGTGTTCCTGGATTCTGATTGGTGACACGCGGTGTTCCTGGACTCTGATTGGAGACACGCGATGTTCCTGGACTCTGATTGGTAACACGCGGTGTTCCTGGACTCTGATTGGTGACACAAGGTGTTCCTGGACTCTGATTGGAGACACGCGATGTTCCTGGACTCTGATTGGTAACACGCGGTGTTCCTGGACTCTGATTGGTGACACGAGGTGTTCCTGGACTCTGATTGGAGACACGCGATGTTCCTGGACTCTGATTGGTGAAACGCGGTGTTCCTGGACTCTGATTGGAGACACGCGGTGTTCCTGGACTCTGATTGGTGACACGCGGTGTTCCTGGACAGTGATTGGTGACACGCGGTGTTCCTGGACTCTGATTGGTGACACGCGGTGTTCCTGGACTCTGATTGGAGACACGCGTTGTTCCTGGACTCTGATTGGAGACACGCGGTGTTCCTGGACTCTGATTGGTGACACGCGGTGTTCCTGGACTCTGATTGGTGACACGCGGTGTTCCTGGACTCTGATTGGAGACACGCGGTGTTCCTGGACTCTGATTGGAGACACGCGGTGTTCCTGGACTCTGATTGGAGACACGCGGTGTTCCTGGACTCTGATTGGAGACACGCGGTGTTCCTGGACTCTGATTGGTGACACGCTGTGTCCCTGGACTCTGATTGGTGACACGCGGTGTTCCTGGACTCTGATTGGTGACACGAGGTGTTCCTGGACTCTGATTGGAGACACGCGATGTTCCTGGACTCTGATTGGTAACACGCGGTGTTCCTGGACTCTGATTGGTGACACGAGGTGTTCCTGGACTCTGATTGGTGACACGCGGTGTTCCTGGACTCTGATTGGTGACATGCGGTGTTCCTGGACTCTGATTGGAGACACGCGGTGTTCCTGGACTCTGATTGGTGACACGCGGTGTTCCTGGACTCGGATTTGTGACACGCCGTGTTCCTGGACTCTGATTGGTGACACGCCGTGTTCCTGGACTCTGATTGGAGACACGCGGTGTTCCTGAACTCTGATTGGTGACACGCGGTGTTCCTGGACAGTGATTGGTGACACGCGGTGTTCCTGGACTCTGATTGGTGACACGCGGTGTTCCTGGACTCTGATTGGAGACACGCGGTGTTCCTGGACTGTGATTGGAGACACGCGGTGTTCCTGGACTCTGATTGGAGACACGCGGTGTTCCTGGACTCTGATTGGAGACACGCGGTGTTCCTGGACTCTGATTGGAGACACGCGGTGTTCCTGGACTCTGATTGGTGACACGCTGTGTCCCTGGACTCTGATTGGTGACACGCGGTGTTCCTGGACTCTGATTGGAGACACGCGGTGTTCCTGGGCTCTGATTGGAGACACGCGGTGTTCCTGGACTCTGATTGGAGACACGCGGTGTTCTGACTCTGATTGGAGACACGCGGTGTTCCTGGACTCTGATTGGAGACACGCGGTGTTCCTGGACTCTGATTGGAGACACGCGGTGTTCCTGGACTCTGATTGGTGACACGCGGTGTTCCTGGACTCTGATTGGAGACACGCGGTGTTCCTGGACTCTGATTGGAGACACGCGGTGTTCCTGGACTCTGATTGGAGACACGCAGTGTTCCTGGACTCTGATTGGTGACACGCGGAGTTCCTGGACTCTGATTGGTGACACGCGGTGTTCCTGGACTCTGATTGGTGACACGCGGTGTTCCTGGACTCTGATTGGTGACACGCCGTGTTCCTGGACTCTGATTGGTGACACGCGGTGTTCCTGGACTCTGATTGGAGACACGCAGTGTTCCTGGACTCTGATTAGTGACACGCGGTGTTCCTGGACTCTGATTGGTGACACGCGGTGTTCCTGGACTCTGATTGGTGACACGCGGTATTCCTGGACTCTGATTGGTGACACGCGGTGTTCCTGGACTCTGATTGGTGACACGCGGTGTTCCCGGACTCTGATTGGTGACACGCGGTGTTCCCGGACTCTGATTGGAGACACGCGGTGTTCCTGGACTCTGATTGGTGACACGCGGTGTTCCTGGACTCTGATTGGTGACACGCGGTGTTTTTGGACTCTGATTGGTGACACGCGGTGTTCCTGGACTCTGATTGGTGACACGCGGTGTTCCTGGACTCGGATTTGTGACACGCAGTGTTCCTGGACTCTGATTGGTGACACGCGGTGTTCCTGGACTCTGATTGGTGACACGCGGTGTTCCTGGACTCTGATTGGTGACACGCAGTGTTCCTGGACTCTGATTGGAGACACGCGGTGTTCCTGGACTCTGATTGGTGACACGCGGTGTTCCTGGACTCTGATTGGAGACACGCGGTGTTCCTGGACTCTGATTGGAGACACGCGGTGTTCCTGGACTCTGATTGGTGACACGAGGTGTTCCTGGACTCTGATTGGTGACACGCCGTGTTCCTGGACTCTGATCGGTGACACGCGGTGTTCCTGGACTCTGATTGGGGACACGAGGTGTTCCTGGACTCTGATCGGTGACACGCCGTGTTCCTGGACTCTGATTGGAGACACGCGATGTTCCTGGACTCTGATTGGTAACACGCGGTGTTCCTGGACTCTGATTGGTGACACGAGGTGTTCCTGGACTCTGATTGGTGACATGCGGTGTTCCTGGACTCTGATTGGTGACATGCGGTGTTCCTGGACTCTGATTGGTGACACGAGGTGTTCCTGGACTCTGATTGGAGACACGCGATGTTCCTGGACTCTGATTGGTAACACGCGGTGTTCCTGGACTCTGATTGGTGACACGAGGTGTTCCTGGACTCTGATTGGTGACACGCGGTGTTCCTGGACTCTGATTGGTGACACGCGGTGTTCCTGGACTCTGATTGGAGACACGCGGTGTTCCTGGACTCTGATTGGTGACACGCGGTGTTCCTGGACTCTGATTGGTGACACGCGGTGTTCCTGGACTCTGATTGGAGACACGCGGTGTTCCTGGACTCTGATTGGTGACACGCGGTGTTCCTGGACTCTGATTGGAGACACGCAGTGTTCCTGGACTCTGATTGGTGACACGCGGTGTTCCTGGACTCTGATTGGTGACACGCGGTGTTCCTGGACTCTGATTGGAGACACGCGGTGTTCCTGGACTCTGATTGGTGACACGCGGTGTTCCTGGACTCTGATTGGAGACACGCGGTGTTCCTGGACTCTGATTGGAGACACGCGGTGTTCCTGGACTCTGATTGGTGACACGCTGTGTTCCTGGACTCTGATTGGAGACACGCGGTGTTCCTGGACTCTGATTGGAGACACGCGGTGTTCCTGGACTCTGATTGGTGACACGAGGTGTTACTGGACTCTGATTGGTGACACGAGGTGTTCCTGGACTCTGATTGGAGACACGCGGTGTTCCTGGACTCTGATTGGTGACACGAGGTGTTCCTGGACTCTGATTGGTGACACGAGGTGTTCCTGGACTCTGATTGGAGACACGCGGTGTTCCTGGACTCTGATTGGTAACACGCGGTGTTCCTGGACTCTGATTGGTGACACGAGGTGTTCCTGGACTCTGATTGGTGACACGCGATGTTCCTGGACTCTGATTGGTAACACGCGGTGTTCCTGGACTCTGATTGGTGACACGAGGTGTTCCTGGACTCTGATTGGTGACATGCGGTGTTCCTGGACTCTGATTGGTGACATGCGGTGTTCCTGGACTCTGATTGGTGACACGAGGTGTTCCTGGACTCTGATTGGAGACACGCGATGTTCCTGGACTCTGATTGGTAACACGCGGTGTTCCTGGACTCTGATTGGTGACACGAGGTGTTCCTGGACTCTGATTGGTGACACGCGGTGTTCCTGGACTCTGATTGGTGACATGCGGTGTTCCTGGACTCTGATTGGAGACACGCGGTGTTCCTGGACTCTGATTGGTGACACGCGGTGTTCCTGGACTCTGATTGGTGACACGCGGTGTTCCTGGACTCTGATTGGTGACATGCGGTGTTCCTGGACTCTGATTGGTGACACGCTGTGTTCCTGGACTCTGATTGGTGACACGCTGTGTTCCTGGACTCTGATTGGAGACACGCCGTGTTCCTGGACTCTGATTGGTGACACGCGGTGTTCCTGGACTCTGATTGGTGACACGCGGTGTTCCTGGACTCTGATTGGAGACACGCGGTGTTCCTGGACTCTGATTGGTGACACGCGGTGTTCCTGGACTCTGATTGGAGACACGCAGTGTTCCTGGACTCTGATTGGTGACACGCGGTGTTCCTGGACTCTGATTGGTGACACGCGGTGTTCCTGGACTCTGATTGGAGACACGCGGTGTTCCTGGACTCTGATTGGTGACACGCGGTGTTCCTGGACTCTGATTGGAGACACGCGGTGTTCCTGGACTCTGATTGGAGACACGCGGTGTTCCTGGACTCTGATTGGTGACACGCTGTGTTCCTGGACTCTGATTGGAGACACGCGGTGTTCCTGGACTCTGATTGGAGACACGCGGTGTTCCTGGACTCTGATTGGTGACACGAGGTGTTACTGGACTCTGATTGGTGACACGAGGTGTTCCTGGACTCTGATTGGAGACACGCGGTGTTCCTGGACTCTGATTGGTGACACGAGGTGTTCCTGGACTCTGATTGGTGACACGAGGTGTTCCTGGACTCTGATTGGAGACACGCGGTGTTCCTGGACTCTGATTGGTAACACGCGGTGTTCCTGGACTCTGATTGGTGACACGAGGTGTTCCTGGACTCTGATTGGTGACACGCGATGTTCCTGGACTCTGATTGGTAACACGCGGTGTTCCTGGACTCTGATTGGTGACACGAGGTGTTCCTGGACTCTGATTGGTGACATGCGGTGTTCCTGGACTCTGATTGGTGACATGCGGTGTTCCTGGACTCTGATTGGTGACACGAGGTGTTCCTGGACTCTGATTGGAGACACGCGATGTTCCTGGACTCTGATTGGTAACACGCGGTGTTCCTGGACTCTGATTGGTGACACGAGGTGTTCCTGGACTCTGATTGGTGACACGCGGTGTTCCTGGACTCTGATTGGTGACATGCGGTGTTCCTGGACTCTGATTGGAGACACGCGGTGTTCCTGGACTCTGATTGGAGACACGCGGTGTTCCTGGACTCTGATTGGTGACACGAGGTGTTACTGGACTCTGATTGGTGACACGAGGTGTTCCTGGACTCTGATTGGTGACACGAGGTGTTCCTGGACTCTGATTGGAGACACGCGGTGTTCCTGGACTCTGATTGGTAACACGCGGTGTTCCTGGACTCTGATTGGTGACACGAGGTGTTCCTGGACTCTGATTGGTGACACGCGATGTTCCTGGACTCTGATTGGTAACACGCGGTGTTCCTGGACTCTGATTGGTGACACGAGGTGTTCCTGGACTCTGATTGGTGACATGCGGTGTTCCTGGACTCTGATTGGTGACATGCGGTGTTCCTGGACTCTGATTGGTGACACGAGGTGTTCCTGGACTCTGATTGGAGACACGCGATGTTCCTGGACTCTGATTGGTAACACGCGGTGTTCCTGGACTCTGATTGGTGACACGAGGTGTTCCTGGACTCTGATTGGTGACACGCGGTGTTCCTGGACTCTGATTGGTGACATGCGGTGTTCCTGGACTCTGATTGGAGACACGCGGTGTTCCTGGACTCTGATTGGTGACACGCGGTGTTCCTGGACTCTGATTGGTGACACGCGGTGTTCCTGGACTCTGATTGGTGACATGCGGTGTTCCTGGACTCTGATTGGTGACACGCTGTGTTCCTGGACTCTGATTGGTGACACGCTGTGTTCCTGGACTCTGATTGGAGACACGCCGTGTTCCTGGACTCTGATTGGTGACACGCGGTGTTCCTGGACTCTGATTGGTGGCATGCGGTGTTCCTGGACTCTGATTGGTGACACGCGGTGTTCCTGGACTCTGATTGGAGACACGCGGTGTTCCTGGACTCTGATTGGAGACACGCAGTGTTCCTGGGCTCTGATTGGTGACACGCGGTGTTCCTGGACTCTGATTGGTGACACGCGGTGTTCCTGGACTCTGATTGGTGACACGCGGTGTTCCTGGATTCTGATTGGTGACACGCGGTGTTCCTGGACTCTGATTGGAGACACGCGATGTTCCTGGACTCTGATTGGTAACACGCGGTGTTCCTGGACTCTGATTGGTGACACAAGGTGTTCCTGGACTCTGATTGGAGACACGCGATGTTCCTGGACTCTGATTGGTAACACGCGGTGTTCCTGGACTCTGATTGGTGACACGAGGTGTTCCTGGACTCTGATTGGAGACACGCGATGTTCCTGGACTCTGATTGGTGAAACGCGGTGTTCCTGGACTCTGATTGGAGACACGCGGTGTTCCTGGACTCTGATTGGTGACACGCGGTGTTCCTGGACAGTGATTGGTGACACGCGGTGTTCCTGGACTCTGATTGGTGACACGCGGTGTTCCTGGACTCTGATTGGAGACACGCGGTGTTCCTGGACTGTGATTGGAGACACGCGTTGTTCCTGGACTCTGATTGGAGACACGCGGTGTTCCTGGACTCTGATTGGTGACACGCGGTGTTCCTGGACTCTGATTGGTGACACGCGGTGTTCCTGGACTCTGATTGGAGACACGCGGTGTTCCTGGACTCTGATTGGAGACACGCGGTGTTCCTGGACTCTGATTGGAGACACGCGGTGTTCCTGGACTCTGATTGGTGACACGCTGTGTCCCTGGACTCTGATTGGTGACACGCGGTGTTCCTGGACTCTGATTGGAGACACGCGGTGTTCCTGGGCTCTGATTGGAGACACGCGGTGTTCCTGGACTCTGATTGGAGACACGCGGTGTTCTGACTCTGATTGGAGACACGCGGTGTTCCTGGACTCTGATTGGAGACACGCGGTGTTCCTGGACTCTGATTGGAGACACGCGGTGTTCCTGGACTCTGATTGGTGACACGCGGTGTTCCTGGACTCTGATTGGAGACACGCGGTGTTCCTGGACTCTGATTGGAGACACGCGGTGTTCCTGGACTCTGATTGGAGACACGCAGTGTTCCTGGACTCTGATTGGTGACACGCGGAGTTCCTGGACTCTGATTGGTGACACGCGGTGTTCCTGGACTCTGATTGGTGACACGCGGTGTTCCTGGACTCTGATTGGTGACACGCCGTGTTCCTGGACTCTGATTGGTGACACGCGGTGTTCCTGGACTCTGATTGGAGACACGCAGTGTTCCTGGACTCTGATTAGTGACACGCGGTGTTCCTGGACTCTGATTGGTGACACGCGGTGTTCCTGGACTCTGATTGGTGACACGCGGTATTCCTGGACTCTGATTGGTGACACGCGGTGTTCCTGGACTCTGATTGGTGACACGCGGTGTTCCCGGACTCTGATTGGTGACACGCGGTGTTCCCGGACTCTGATTGGAGACACGCGGTGTTCCTGGACTCTGATTGGTGACACGCGGTGTTCCTGGACTCTGATTGGTGACACGCGGTGTTTTTGGACTCTGATTGGTGACACGCGGTGTTCCTGGACTCTGATTGGTGACACGCGGTGTTCCTGGACTCGGATTTGTGACACGCAGTGTTCCTGGACTCTGATTGGTGACACGCGGTGTTCCTGGACTCTGATTGGTGACACGCAGTGTTCCTGGACTCTGATTGGAGACACGCGGTGTTCCTGGACTCTGATTGGTGACACGCGGTGTTCCTGGACTCTGATTGGAGACACGCGGTGTTCCTGGACTCTGATTGGAGACACGCGGTGTTCCTGGACTCTGATTGGTGACACGAGGTGTTCCTGGACTCTGATTGGTGACACGAGGTGTTCCTGGACTCTGATTGGGGACACGAGGTGTTCCTGGACTCTGATTGGAGACACGCGATGTTCCTGGACTCTGATTGGTAACACGCGGTGTTCCTGGACTCTGATTGGTGACACGAGGTGTTCCTGGACTCTGATTGGTGACATGCGGTGTTCCTGGACTCTGATTGGTGACATGCGGTGTTCCTGGACTCTGATTGGTGACACGCGGTGTTCCTGGACTCTGATTGGTGACACGCGGTGTTCCTGGATTCTGATTGGAGACACGCGGTGTTCCTGGACTCTGATTGGTGACACGCGGTGTTCCTGGACTCTGATTGGTGACACGCGGTGTTCCTGGACTCTGATTGGAGACACGCGGTGTTCCTGGACTCTGATTGGTGACACGCGGTGTTCCTGGACTCTGATTGGAGACACGCAGTGTTCCTGGACTCTGATTGGTGACACGCGGTGTTCCTGGACTCTGATTGGTGACACGCGGTGTTCCTGGACTCTGATTGGAGACACGCGGTGTTCCTGGACTCTGATTGGTGACACGCGGTGTTCCTGGACTCTGATTGGAGACACGCGGTGTTCCTGGACTCTGATTGGAGACACGCGGTGTTCCTGGACTCTGATTGGTGACACGAGGTGTTACTGGACTCTGATTGGTGACACGAGGTGTTCCTGGACTCTGATTGGTGACACGCGGTGTTCCTGGACTCTGATTGGTGACACGCGGTGTTCCTGGACTCTGATTGGAGACACGCGGTGTTCCTGGACTCTGATTGGAGACACGCGGTGTTCCTGGACTCTGATTGGAGACACGCGGTGTTCCTGGACTCTGATTGGAGACACGCGGTGTTCCTGGACTCTGATTGGTGACACGCGGTGTTCCTGGACTCTGATTGGAGACACGCGGTGTTCCTGGACTCTGATTGGAGACACGCGGTGTTCCTGGACTCTGATTGGTGACACGAGGTGTTACTGGACTCTGATTGGTGACACGAGGTGTTCCTGGACTCTGATTGGAGACACGCGGTGTTCCTGGACTCTGATTGGTAACACGCGGTGTTCCTGGACTCTGATTGGTGACACGAGGTGTTCCTGGACTCTGATTGGTGACACGCGATGTTCCTGGACTCTGATTGGTAACACGCGGTGTTCCTGGACTCTGATTGGTGACACGAGGTGTTCCTGGACTCTGATTGGTGACATGCGGTGTTCCTGGACTCTGATTGGTGACATGCGGTGTTCCTGGACTCTGATTGGTGACACGAGGTGTTCCTGGACTCTGATTGGAGACACGCGATGTTCCTGGACTCTGATTGGTAACACGCGGTGTTCCTGGACTCTGATTGGTGACACGAGGTGTTCCTGGACTCTGATTGGTGACACGCGGTGTTCCTGGACTCTGATTGGTGACATGCGGTGTTCCTGGACTCTGATTGGAGACACGCGGTGTTCCTGGACTCTGATTGGTGACACGCGGTGTTCCTGGACTCTGATTGGTGACACGCGGTGTTCCTGGACTCTGATTGGTGACATGCGGTGTTCCTGGACTCTGATTGGTGACACGCTGTGTTCCTGGACTCTGATTGGTGACACGCTGTGTTCCTGGACTCTGATTGGAGACACGCCGTGTTCCTGGACTCTGATTGGTGACACGCGGTGTTCCTGGACTCTGATTGGTGACACGCGGTGTTCCTGGACTCTGATTGGTGACATGCGGTGTTCCTGGACTCTGATTGGTGACACGCGGTGTTCCTGGACTCTGATTGGAGACACGCGGTGTTCCTGGACTCTGATTGGAGACACGCAGTGTTCCTGGGCTCTGATTGGTGACACGCGGTGTTCCTGGACTCTGATTGGTGACACGCGGTGTTCCTGGACTCTGATTGGTGACACGCGGTGTTCCTGGATTCTGATTGGTGACACGCGGTGTTCCTGGACTCTGATTGGTGACACGAGGTGTTCCTGGACTCTGATTGGAGACACGCGATGTTCCTGGACTCTGATTGGTAACACGCGGTGTTCCTGGACTCTGATTGGTGACACGCGGTGTTCCTGGACTCTGATTGGTGACACGCGATGTTCCTGGACTCTGATTGGTGAAACGCGGTGTTCCTGGACTCTGATTGGTGACACGCGGTGTTCCTGGACTCTGATTGGAGACACGCGGTGTTCCTGGACTCTGATTGGAGACACGCGGTGTTCCTGGACTCTGATTGGAGACACGCAGTGTTCCTGGACTCTGATTGGTGACACGCGGAGTTCCTGGACTCTGATTGGTGACACGCGGTGTTCCTGGACTCTGATTGGTGACACGCGGTGTTCCTGGACTCTGATTGGTGACACGCCGTGTTCCTGGACTCTGATTGGTGACACGCGGTGTTCCTGGACTCTGATTGGAGACACGCAGTGTTCCTGGACTCTGATTAGTGACACGCGGTGTTCCTGGACTCTGATTGGTGACACGCGGTGTTCCTGGACTCTGATTGGTGACACGCTGTATTCCTGGACTCTGATTGGTGACACGCGGTGTTCCTGGACTCTGATTGGTGACACGCGGTGTTCCCGGACTCTGATTGGTGACACGCGGTGTTCCCGGACTCTGATTGGAGACACGCGGTGTTCCTGGACTCTGATTGGTGACACGCGGTGTTCCTGGACTCTGATTGGTGACACGCGGTGTTTTTGGACTCTGATTGGTGACACGCGGTGTTCCTGGACTCTGATTGGTGACACGCGGTGTTCCTGGACTCGGATTTGTGACACGCAGTGTTCCTGGACTCTGATTGGTGACACGCGGTGTTCCTGGACTCTGATTGGTGACACGCGGTGTTCCTGGACTCTGATTGGTGACACGCAGTGTTCCTGGACTCTGATTGGAGACACGCGGTGTTCCTGGACTCTGATTGGTGACACGCGGTGTTCCTGGACTCTGATTGGAGACACGCGGTGTTCCTGGACTCTGATTGGAGACACGCGGTGTTCCTGGACTCTGATTGGTGACACGAGGTGTTCCTGGACTCTGATTGGTGACACGCCGTGTTCCTGGACTCTGATCGGTGACACGCGGTGTTCCTGGACTCTGATTGGGGACACGAGGTGTTCCTGGACTCTGATCGGTGACACGCCGTGTTCCTGGACTCTGATTGGAGACACGCGATGTTCCTGGACTCTGATTGGTAACACGCGGTGTTCCTGGACTCTGATTGGTGACACGAGGTGTTCCTGGACTCTGATTGGTGACATGCGGTGTTCCTGGACTCTGATTGGTGACATGCGGTGTTCCTGGACTCTGATTGGTGACACGAGGTGTTCCTGGACTCTGATTGGAGACACGCGATGTTCCTGGACTCTGATTGGTAACACGCGGTGTTCCTGGACTCTGATTGGTGACACGAGGTGTTCCTGGACTCTGATTGGTGACACGCGGTGTTCCTGGACTCTGATTGGTGACACGCGGTGTTCCTGGACTCTGATTGGAGACACGCGGTGTTCCTGGACTCTGATTGGTGACACGCGGTGTTCCTGGACTCTGATTGGTGACACGCGGTGTTCCTGGACTCTGATTGGAGACACGCGGTGTTCCTGGACTCTGATTGGTGACACGCGGTGTTCCTGGACTCTGATTGGAGACACGCAGTGTTCCTGGACTCTGATTGGTGACACGCGGTGTTCCTGGACTCTGATTGGTGACACGCGGTGTTCCTGGACTCTGATTGGAGACACGCGGTGTTCCTGGACTCTGATTGGTGACACGCGGTGTTCCTGGACTCTGATTGGAGACACGCGGTGTTCCTGGACTCTGATTGGAGACACGCGGTGTTCCTGGACTCTGATTGGTGACACGCTGTGTTCCTGGACTCTGATTGGAGACACGCGGTGTTCCTGGACTCTGATTGGAGACACGCGGTGTTCCTGGACTCTGATTGGTGACACGAGGTGTTACTGGACTCTGATTGGTGACACGAGGTGTTCCTGGACTCTGATTGGAGACACGCGGTGTTCCTGGACTCTGATTGGTGACACGAGGTGTTCCTGGACTCTGATTGGTGACACGAGGTGTTCCTGGACTCTGATTGGAGACACGCGGTGTTCCTGGACTCTGATTGGTAACACGCGGTGTTCCTGGACTCTGATTGGTGACACGAGGTGTTCCTGGACTCTGATTGGTGACACGCGATGTTCCTGGACTCTGATTGGTAACACGCGGTGTTCCTGGACTCTGATTGGTGACACGAGGTGTTCCTGGACTCTGATTGGTGACATGCGGTGTTCCTGGACTCTGATTGGTGACATGCGGTGTTCCTGGACTCTGATTGGTGACACGAGGTGTTCCTGGACTCTGATTGGAGACACGCGATGTTCCTGGACTCTGATTGGTAACACGCGGTGTTCCTGGACTCTGATTGGTGACACGAGGTGTTCCTGGACTCTGATTGGTGACACGCGGTGTTCCTGGACTCTGATTGGTGACATGCGGTGTTCCTGGACTCTGATTGGAGACACGCGGTGTTCCTGGACTCTGATTGGAGACACGCGGTGTTCCTGGACTCTGATTGGTGACACGAGGTGTTACTGGACTCTGATTGGTGACACGAGGTGTTCCTGGACTCTGATTGGTGACACGAGGTGTTCCTGGACTCTGATTGGAGACACGCGGTGTTCCTGGACTCTGATTGGTAACACGCGGTGTTCCTGGACTCTGATTGGTGACACGAGGTGTTCCTGGACTCTGATTGGTGACACGCGATGTTCCTGGACTCTGATTGGTAACACGCGGTGTTCCTGGACTCTGATTGGTGACACGAGGTGTTCCTGGACTCTGATTGGTGACATGCGGTGTTCCTGGACTCTGATTGGTGACATGCGGTGTTCCTGGACTCTGATTGGTGACACGAGGTGTTCCTGGACTCTGATTGGAGACACGCGATGTTCCTGGACTCTGATTGGTAACACGCGGTGTTCCTGGACTCTGATTGGTGACACGAGGTGTTCCTGGACTCTGATTGGTGACACGCGGTGTTCCTGGACTCTGATTGGTGACATGCGGTGTTCCTGGACTCTGATTGGAGACACGCGGTGTTCCTGGACTCTGATTGGTGACACGCGGTGTTCCTGGACTCTGATTGGTGACACGCGGTGTTCCTGGACTCTGATTGGTGACATGCGGTGTTCCTGGACTCTGATTGGTGACACGCTGTGTTCCTGGACTCTGATTGGTGACACGCTGTGTTCCTGGACTCTGATTGGAGACACGCCGTGTTCCTGGACTCTGATTGGTGACACGCGGTGTTCCTGGACTCTGATTGGTGGCATGCGGTGTTCCTGGACTCTGATTGGTGACACGCGGTGTTCCTGGACTCTGATTGGAGACACGCGGTGTTCCTGGACTCTGATTGGAGACACGCAGTGTTCCTGGGCTCTGATTGGTGACACGCGGTGTTCCTGGACTCTGATTGGTGACACGCGGTGTTCCTGGACTCTGATTGGTGACACGCGGTGTTCCTGGATTCTGATTGGTGACACGCGGTGTTCCTGGACTCTGATTGGAGACACGCGATGTTCCTGGACTCTGATTGGTAACACGCGGTGTTCCTGGACTCTGATTGGTGACACAAGGTGTTCCTGGACTCTGATTGGAGACACGCGATGTTCCTGGACTCTGATTGGTAACACGCGGTGTTCCTGGACTCTGATTGGTGACACGAGGTGTTCCTGGACTCTGATTGGAGACACGCGATGTTCCTGGACTCTGATTGGTGAAACGCGGTGTTCCTGGACTCTGATTGGAGACACGCGGTGTTCCTGGACTCTGATTGGTGACACGCGGTGTTCCTGGACAGTGATTGGTGACACGCGGTGTTCCTGGACTCTGATTGGTGACACGCGGTGTTCCTGGACTCTGATTGGAGACACGCGGTGTTCCTGGACTGTGATTGGAGACACGCGTTGTTCCTGGACTCTGATTGGAGACACGCGGTGTTCCTGGACTCTGATTGGTGACACGCGGTGTTCCTGGACTCTGATTGGTGACACGCGGTGTTCCTGGACTCTGATTGGAGACACGCGGTGTTCCTGGACTCTGATTGGAGACACGCGGTGTTCCTGGACTCTGATTGGAGACACGCGGTGTTCCTGGACTCTGATTGGTGACACGCTGTGTCCCTGGACTCTGATTGGTGACACGCGGTGTTCCTGGACTCTGATTGGAGACACGCGGTGTTCCTGGGCTCTGATTGGAGACACGCGGTGTTCCTGGACTCTGATTGGAGACACGCGGTGTTCTGACTCTGATTGGAGACACGCGGTGTTCCTGGACTCTGATTGGAGACACGCGGTGTTCCTGGACTCTGATTGGAGACACGCGGTGTTCCTGGACTCTGATTGGTGACACGCGGTGTTCCTGGACTCTGATTGGAGACACGCGGTGTTCCTGGACTCTGATTGGAGACACGCGGTGTTCCTGGACTCTGATTGGAGACACGCAGTGTTCCTGGACTCTGATTGGTGACACGCGGAGTTCCTGGACTCTGATTGGTGACACGCGGTGTTCCTGGACTCTGATTGGTGACACGCGGTGTTCCTGGACTCTGATTGGTGACACGCCGTGTTCCTGGACTCTGATTGGTGACACGCGGTGTTCCTGGACTCTGATTGGAGACACGCAGTGTTCCTGGACTCTGATTAGTGACACGCGGTGTTCCTGGACTCTGATTGGTGACACGCGGTGTTCCTGGACTCTGATTGGTGACACGCGGTATTCCTGGACTCTGATTGGTGACACGCGGTGTTCCTGGACTCTGATTGGTGACACGCGGTGTTCCCGGACTCTGATTGGTGACACGCGGTGTTCCCGGACTCTGATTGGAGACACGCGGTGTTCCTGGACTCTGATTGGTGACACGCGGTGTTCCTGGACTCTGATTGGTGACACGCGGTGTTTTTGGACTCTGATTGGTGACACGCGGTGTTCCTGGACTCTGATTGGTGACACGCGGTGTTCCTGGACTCGGATTTGTGACACGCAGTGTTCCTGGACTCTGATTGGTGACACGCGGTGTTCCTGGACTCTGATTGGTGACACGCAGTGTTCCTGGACTCTGATTGGAGACACGCGGTGTTCCTGGACTCTGATTGGTGACACGCGGTGTTCCTGGACTCTGATTGGAGACACGCGGTGTTCCTGGACTCTGATTGGAGACACGCGGTGTTCCTGGACTCTGATTGGTGACACGAGGTGTTCCTGGACTCTGATTGGTGACACGAGGTGTTCCTGGACTCTGATTGGGGACACGAGGTGTTCCTGGACTCTGATTGGAGACACGCGATGTTCCTGGACTCTGATTGGTAACACGCGGTGTTCCTGGACTCTGATTGGTGACACGAGGTGTTCCTGGACTCTGATTGGTGACATGCGGTGTTCCTGGACTCTGATTGGTGACATGCGGTGTTCCTGGACTCTGATTGGTGACACGCGGTGTTCCTGGACTCTGATTGGTGACACGCGGTGTTCCTGGATTCTGATTGGAGACACGCGGTGTTCCTGGACTCTGATTGGTGACACGCGGTGTTCCTGGACTCTGATTGGTGACACGCGGTGTTCCTGGACTCTGATTGGAGACACGCGGTGTTCCTGGACTCTGATTGGTGACACGCGGTGTTCCTGGACTCTGATTGGAGACACGCAGTGTTCCTGGACTCTGATTGGTGACACGCGGTGTTCCTGGACTCTGATTGGTGACACGCGGTGTTCCTGGACTCTGATTGGAGACACGCGGTGTTCCTGGACTCTGATTGGTGACACGCGGTGTTCCTGGACTCTGATTGGAGACACGCGGTGTTCCTGGACTCTGATTGGAGACACGCGGTGTTCCTGGACTCTGATTGGTGACACGAGGTGTTACTGGACTCTGATTGGTGACACGAGGTGTTCCTGGACTCTGATTGGTGACACGCGGTGTTCCTGGACTCTGATTGGTGACACGCGGTGTTCCTGGACTCTGATTGGAGACACGCGGTGTTCCTGGACTCTGATTGGAGACACGCGGTGTTCCTGGACTCTGATTGGAGACACGCGGTGTTCCTGGACTCTGATTGGAGACACGCGGTGTTCCTGGACTCTGATTGGAGACACGCGGTGTTCCTGGACTCTGATTGGAGACACGCGGTGTTCCTGGACTCTGATTGGTGACACGCGGTGTTCCTGGACTCTGATTGGAGACACGCGGTGTTCCTGGACTCTGATTGGTGACACGCTGTGTTCCTGGACTCTGATTGGTGACACGCGGTGTTCCTGGACTCTGATTGGTGACACGCGGTGTTCCTGGACTCTGATTGGAGACACGCGGTGTTCCTGGACTCTGATTGGAGACACGCGGTGTTCCTGGACTCTGATTGGTGACACGAGGTGTTACTGGACTCTGATTGGTGACACGAGGTGTTCCTGGACTCTGATTGGAGACACGCGGTGTTCCTGGACTCTGATTGGTAACACGCGGTGTTCCTGGACTCTGATTGGTGACACGAGGTGTTCCTGGACTCTGATTGGTGACACGCGATGTTCCTGGACTCTGATTGGTAACACGCGGTGTTCCTGGACTCTGATTGGTGACACGAGGTGTTCCTGGACTCTGATTGGTGACATGCGGTGTTCCTGGACTCTGATTGGTGACATGCGGTGTTCCTGGACTCTGATTGGTGACACGAGGTGTTCCTGGACTCTGATTGGAGACACGCGATGTTCCTGGACTCTGATTGGTAACACGCGGTGTTCCTGGACTCTGATTGGTGACACGAGGTGTTCCTGGACTCTGATTGGTGACACGCGGTGTTCCTGGACTCTGATTGGTGACATGCGGTGTTCCTGGACTCTGATTGGAGACACGCGGTGTTCCTGGACTCTGATTGGTGACACGCGGTGTTCCTGGACTCTGATTGGTGACACGCGGTGTTCCTGGACTCTGATTGGTGACATGCGGTGTTCCTGGACTCTGATTGGTGACACGCTGTGTTCCTGGACTCTGATTGGTGACACGCTGTGTTCCTGGACTCTGATTGGAGACACGCCGTGTTCCTGGACTCTGATTGGTGACACGCGGTGTTCCTGGACTCTGATTGGTGACACGCGGTGTTCCTGGACTCTGATTGGTGACACGCGGTGTTCCTGGACTCTGATTGGAGACACGCGGTGTTCCTGGACTCTGATTGGAGACACGCAGTGTTCCTGGGCTCTGATTGGTGACACGCGGTGTTCCTGGACTCTGATTGGTGACACGCGGTGTTCCTGGACTCTGATTGGTGACACGCGGTGTTCCTGGATTCTGATTGGTGACACGCGGTGTTCCTGGACTCTGATTGGAGACACGCGATGTTCCTGGACTCTGATTGGTAACACGCGGTGTTCCTGGACTCTGATTGGTGACACGAGGTGTTCCTGGACTCTGATTGGAGACACGCGATGTTCCTGGACTCTGATTGGTAACACGCGGTGTTCCTGGACTCTGATTGGTGACACGCGGTGTTCCTGGACTCTGATTGGTGACACGCGATGTTCCTGGACTCTGATTGGTGAAACGCGGTGTTCCTGGACTCTGATTGGTGACACGCGGTGTTCCTGGACTCTGATTGGAGACACGCGGTGTTCCTGGACTCTGATTGGAGACACGCGGTGTTCCTGGACTCTGATTGGAGACACGCAGTGTTCCTGGACTCTGATTGGTGACACGCGGAGTTCCTGGACTCTGATTGGTGACACGCGGTGTTCCTGGACTCTGATTGGTGACACGCGGTGTTCCTGGACTCTGATTGGTGACACGCCGTGTTCCTGGACTCTGATTGGTGACACGCGGTGTTCCTGGACTCTGATTGGAGACACGCAGTGTTCCTGGACTCTGATTAGTGACACGCGGTGTTCCTGGACTCTGATTGGTGACACGCGGTGTTCCTGGACTCTGATTGGTGACACGCGGTATTCCTGGACTCTGATTGGTGACACGCGGTGTTCCTGGACTCTGATTGGTGACACGCGGTGTTCCCGGACTCTGATTGGTGACACGCGGTGTTCCCGGACTCTGATTGGAGACACGCGGTGTTCCTGGACTCTGATTGGTGACACGCGGTGTTCCTGGACTCTGATTGGTGACACGCGGTGTTTTTGGACTCTGATTGGTGACACGCGGTGTTCCTGGACTCTGATTGGTGACACGCGGTGTTCCTGGACTCGGATTTGTGACACGCAGTGTTCCTGGACTCTGATTGGTGACACGCGGTGTTCCTGGACTCTGATTGGTGACACGCAGTGTTCCTGGACTCTGATTGGAGACACGCGGTGTTCCTGGACTCTGATTGGTGACACGCGGTGTTCCTGGACTCTGATTGGAGACACGCGGTGTTCCTGGACTCTGATTGGAGACACGCGGTGTTCCTGGACTCTGATTGGTGACACGAGGTGTTCCTGGACTCTGATTGGTGACACGAGGTGTTCCTGGACTCTGATTGGGGACACGAGGTGTTCCTGGACTCTGATTGGAGACACGCGATGTTCCTGGACTCTGATTGGTAACACGCGGTGTTCCTGGACTCTGATTGGTGACACGAGGTGTTCCTGGACTCTGATTGGTGACATGCGGTGTTCCTGGACTCTGATTGGTGACATGCGGTGTTCCTGGACTCTGATTGGTGACACGCGGTGTTCCTGGACTCTGATTGGTGACACGCGGTGTTCCTGGATTCTGATTGGAGACACGCGGTGTTCCTGGACTCTGATTGGTGACACGCGGTGTTCCTGGACTCTGATTGGTGACACGCGGTGTTCCTGGACTCTGATTGGAGACACGCGGTGTTCCTGGACTCTGATTGGTGACACGCGGTGTTCCTGGACTCTGATTGGAGACACGCAGTGTTCCTGGACTCTGATTGGTGACACGCGGTGTTCCTGGACTCTGATTGGTGACACGCGGTGTTCCTGGACTCTGATTGGAGACACGCGGTGTTCCTGGACTCTGATTGGTGACACGCGGTGTTCCTGGACTCTGATTGGAGACACGCGGTGTTCCTGGACTCTGATTGGAGACACGCGGTGTTCCTGGACTCTGATTGGTGACACGAGGTGTTACTGGACTCTGATTGGTGACACGAGGTGTTCCTGGACTCTGATTGGTGACACGCGGTGTTCCTGGACTCTGATTGGTGACACGCGGTGTTCCTGGACTCTGATTGGAGACACGCGGTGTTCCTGGACTCTGATTGGAGACACGCGGTGTTCCTGGACTCTGATTGGAGACACGCGGTGTTCCTGGACTCTGATTGGAGACACGCGGTGTTCCTGGACTCTGATTGGTGACACGCGGTGTTCCTGGACTCTGATTGGAGACACGCGGTGTTCCTGGACTCTGATTGGAGACACGCGGTGTTCCTGGACTCTGATTGGTGACACGAGGTGTTACTGGACTCTGATTGGTGACACGAGGTGTTCCTGGACTCTGATTGGAGACACGCGGTGTTCCTGGACTCTGATTGGTAACACGCGGTGTTCCTGGACTCTGATTGGTGACACGAGGTGTTCCTGGACTCTGATTGGTGACACGCGATGTTCCTGGACTCTGATTGGTAACACGCGGTGTTCCTGGACTCTGATTGGTGACACGAGGTGTTCCTGGACTCTGATTGGTGACATGCGGTGTTCCTGGACTCTGATTGGTGACATGCGGTGTTCCTGGACTCTGATTGGTGACACGAGGTGTTCCTGGACTCTGATTGGAGACACGCGATGTTCCTGGACTCTGATTGGTAACACGCGGTGTTCCTGGACTCTGATTGGTGACACGAGGTGTTCCTGGACTCTGATTGGTGACACGCGGTGTTCCTGGACTCTGATTGGTGACATGCGGTGTTCCTGGACTCTGATTGGAGACACGCGGTGTTCCTGGACTCTGATTGGTGACACGCGGTGTTCCTGGACTCTGATTGGTGACACGCGGTGTTCCTGGACTCTGATTGGTGACATGCGGTGTTCCTGGACTCTGATTGGTGACACGCTGTGTTCCTGGACTCTGATTGGTGACACGCTGTGTTCCTGGACTCTGATTGGAGACACGCCGTGTTCCTGGACTCTGATTGGTGACACGCGGTGTTCCTGGACTCTGATTGGTGACACGCGGTGTTCCTGGACTCTGATTGGTGACACGCGGTGTTCCTGGACTCTGATTGGAGACACGCGGTGTTCCTGGACTCTGATTGGAGACACGCAGTGTTCCTGGGCTCTGATTGGTGACACGCGGTGTTCCTGGACTCTGATTGGTGACACGCGGTGTTCCTGGACTCTGATTGGTGACACGCGGTGTTCCTGGATTCTGATTGGTGACACGCGGTGTTCCTGGACTCTGATTGGAGACACGCGATGTTCCTGGACTCTGATTGGTAACACGCGGTGTTCCTGGACTCTGATTGGTGACACGAGGTGTTCCTGGACTCTGATTGGAGACACGCGATGTTCCTGGACTCTGATTGGTAACACGCGGTATTCCTGGACTCTGATTGGTGACACGCGGTGTTCCTGGACTCTGATTGGTGACACGCGATGTTCCTGGACTCTGATTGGTGAAACGCGGTGTTCCTGGACTCTGATTGGTGACACGCGGTGTTCCTGGACTCTGATTGGAGACACGCGATGTTCCTGGACTCTGATTGGTAACACGCGGTGTTCCTGGACTCTGATTGGTGACACGCGGTGTTCCTGGACTCTGATTGGAGACACGCGATGTTCCTGGACTCTGATTGGTGAAACGCGGTGTTCCTGGACTCTGATTGGTGACACGAGGTGTTCCTGGACTCTGATTGGAGACACGCGATGTTCCTGGACTCTGATTGGTAACACGCGGTGTTCCTGGACTCTGATTGGTGACACGAGGTGTTCCTGGACTCTGATTGGTGACATGCGGTGTTCCTGGACTCTGATTGGTGACACGAGGTGTTCCTGGACTCTGATTGGAGACACGCGATGTTCCTGGACTCTGATTGGTAACACGCGGTGTTCCTGGACTCTGATTGGTGACACGAGGTGTTCCTGGACTCTGATTGGTGACACGCGGTGTTCCTGGACTCTGATTGGTGACATGCGGTGTTCCTGGACTCTGATTGGAGACACGCGGTGTTCCTGGACTCTGATTGGTGACACGCGGTGTTCCTGGACTCTGATTGGTGACACGCGGTGTTCCTGGACTCTGATTGGTGACATGCGGTGTTCCTGGACTCTGATTGGTGACACGCTGTGTTCCTGGACTCTGATTGGTGACACGCTGTGTTCCTGGACTCTGATTGGAGACACGCCGTGTTCCTGGACTCTGATTGGTGACACGCGGTGTTCCTGGACTCTGATTGGTGGCATGCGGTGTTCCTGGACTCTGATTGGTGACACGCGGTGTTCCTGGACTCTGATTGGAGACACGCGGTGTTCCTGGACTCTGATTGGAGACACGCAGTGTTCCTGGGCTCTGATTGGTGACACGCGGTGTTCCTGGACTCTGATTGGTGACACGCGGTGTTCCTGGACTCTGATTGGTGACACGCGGTGTTCCTGGATTCTGATTGGTGACACGCGGTGTTCCTGGACTCTGATTGGAGACACGCGATGTTCCTGGACTCTGATTGGTAACACGCGGTGTTCCTGGACTCTGATTGGTGACACAAGGTGTTCCTGGACTCTGATTGGAGACACGCGATGTTCCTGGACTCTGATTGGTAACACGCGGTGTTCCTGGACTCTGATTGGTGACACGAGGTGTTCCTGGACTCTGATTGGAGACACGCGATGTTCCTGGACTCTGATTGGTGAAACGCGGTGTTCCTGGACTCTGATTGGAGACACGCGGTGTTCCTGGACTCTGATTGGTGACACGCGGTGTTCCTGGACAGTGATTGGTGACACGCGGTGTTCCTGGACTCTGATTGGTGACACGCGGTGTTCCTGGACTCTGATTGGAGACACGCGGTGTTCCTGGACTGTGATTGGAGACACGCGTTGTTCCTGGACTCTGATTGGAGACACGCGGTGTTCCTGGACTCTGATTGGTGACACGCGGTGTTCCTGGACTCTGATTGGTGACACGCGGTGTTCCTGGACTCTGATTGGAGACACGCGGTGTTCCTGGACTCTGATTGGAGACACGCGGTGTTCCTGGACTCTGATTGGAGACACGCGGTGTTCCTGGACTCTGATTGGTGACACGCTGTGTCCCTGGACTCTGATTGGTGACACGCGGTGTTCCTGGACTCTGATTGGAGACACGCGGTGTTCCTGGGCTCTGATTGGAGACACGCGGTGTTCCTGGACTCTGATTGGAGACACGCGGTGTTCTGACTCTGATTGGAGACACGCGGTGTTCCTGGACTCTGATTGGAGACACGCGGTGTTCCTGGACTCTGATTGGAGACACGCGGTGTTCCTGGACTCTGATTGGTGACACGCGGTGTTCCTGGACTCTGATTGGAGACACGCGGTGTTCCTGGACTCTGATTGGAGACACGCGGTGTTCCTGGACTCTGATTGGAGACACGCAGTGTTCCTGGACTCTGATTGGTGACACGCGGAGTTCCTGGACTCTGATTGGTGACACGCGGTGTTCCTGGACTCTGATTGGTGACACGCGGTGTTCCTGGACTCTGATTGGTGACACGCCGTGTTCCTGGACTCTGATTGGTGACACGCGGTGTTCCTGGACTCTGATTGGAGACACGCAGTGTTCCTGGACTCTGATTAGTGACACGCGGTGTTCCTGGACTCTGATTGGTGACACGCGGTGTTCCTGGACTCTGATTGGTGACACGCGGTATTCCTGGACTCTGATTGGTGACACGCGGTGTTCCTGGACTCTGATTGGTGACACGCGGTGTTCCCGGACTCTGATTGGTGACACGCGGTGTTCCCGGACTCTGATTGGAGACACGCGGTGTTCCTGGACTCTGATTGGTGACACGCGGTGTTCCTGGACTCTGATTGGTGACACGCGGTGTTTTTGGACTCTGATTGGTGACACGCGGTGTTCCTGGACTCTGATTGGTGACACGCGGTGTTCCTGGACTCGGATTTGTGACACGCAGTGTTCCTGGACTCTGATTGGTGACACGCGGTGTTCCTGGACTCTGATTGGTGACACGCAGTGTTCCTGGACTCTGATTGGAGACACGCGGTGTTCCTGGACTCTGATTGGTGACACGCGGTGTTCCTGGACTCTGATTGGAGACACGCGGTGTTCCTGGACTCTGATTGGAGACACGCGGTGTTCCTGGACTCTGATTGGTGACACGAGGTGTTCCTGGACTCTGATTGGTGACACGAGGTGTTCCTGGACTCTGATTGGGGACACGAGGTGTTCCTGGACTCTGATTGGAGACACGCGATGTTCCTGGACTCTGATTGGTAACACGCGGTGTTCCTGGACTCTGATTGGTGACACGAGGTGTTCCTGGACTCTGATTGGTGACATGCGGTGTTCCTGGACTCTGATTGGTGACATGCGGTGTTCCTGGACTCTGATTGGTGACACGCGGTGTTCCTGGACTCTGATTGGTGACACGCGGTGTTCCTGGATTCTGATTGGAGACACGCGGTGTTCCTGGACTCTGATTGGTGACACGCGGTGTTCCTGGACTCTGATTGGTGACACGCGGTGTTCCTGGACTCTGATTGGAGACACGCGGTGTTCCTGGACTCTGATTGGTGACACGCGGTGTTCCTGGACTCTGATTGGAGACACGCAGTGTTCCTGGACTCTGATTGGTGACACGCGGTGTTCCTGGACTCTGATTGGTGACACGCGGTGTTCCTGGACTCTGATTGGAGACACGCGGTGTTCCTGGACTCTGATTGGTGACACGCGGTGTTCCTGGACTCTGATTGGAGACACGCGGTGTTCCTGGACTCTGATTGGAGACACGCGGTGTTCCTGGACTCTGATTGGTGACACGAGGTGTTACTGGACTCTGATTGGTGACACGAGGTGTTCCTGGACTCTGATTGGTGACACGCGGTGTTCCTGGACTCTGATTGGTGACACGCGGTGTTCCTGGACTCTGATTGGAGACACGCGGTGTTCCTGGACTCTGATTGGAGACACGCGGTGTTCCTGGACTCTGATTGGAGACACGCGGTGTTCCTGGACTCTGATTGGAGACACGCGGTGTTCCTGGACTCTGATTGGAGACACGCGGTGTTCCTGGACTCTGATTGGAGACACGCGGTGTTCCTGGACTCTGATTGGTGACACGCGGTGTTCCTGGACTCTGATTGGAGACACGCGGTGTTCCTGGACTCTGATTGGTGACACGCTGTGTTCCTGGACTCTGATTGGTGACACGCGGTGTTCCTGGACTCTGATTGGTGACACGCGGTGTTCCTGGACTCTGATTGGAGACACGCGGTGTTCCTGGACTCTGATTGGAGACACGCGGTGTTCCTGGACTCTGATTGGTGACACGAGGTGTTACTGGACTCTGATTGGTGACACGAGGTGTTCCTGGACTCTGATTGGAGACACGCGGTGTTCCTGGACTCTGATTGGTAACACGCGGTGTTCCTGGACTCTGATTGGTGACACGAGGTGTTCCTGGACTCTGATTGGTGACACGCGATGTTCCTGGACTCTGATTGGTAACACGCGGTGTTCCTGGACTCTGATTGGTGACACGAGGTGTTCCTGGACTCTGATTGGTGACATGCGGTGTTCCTGGACTCTGATTGGTGACATGCGGTGTTCCTGGACTCTGATTGGTGACACGAGGTGTTCCTGGACTCTGATTGGAGACACGCGATGTTCCTGGACTCTGATTGGTAACACGCGGTGTTCCTGGACTCTGATTGGTGACACGAGGTGTTCCTGGACTCTGATTGGTGACACGCGGTGTTCCTGGACTCTGATTGGTGACATGCGGTGTTCCTGGACTCTGATTGGAGACACGCGGTGTTCCTGGACTCTGATTGGTGACACGCGGTGTTCCTGGACTCTGATTGGTGACACGCGGTGTTCCTGGACTCTGATTGGTGACATGCGGTGTTCCTGGACTCTGATTGGTGACACGCTGTGTTCCTGGACTCTGATTGGTGACACGCTGTGTTCCTGGACTCTGATTGGAGACACGCCGTGTTCCTGGACTCTGATTGGTGACACGCGGTGTTCCTGGACTCTGATTGGTGACACGCGGTGTTCCTGGACTCTGATTGGTGACACGCGGTGTTCCTGGACTCTGATTGGAGACACGCGGTGTTCCTGGACTCTGATTGGAGACACGCAGTGTTCCTGGGCTCTGATTGGTGACACGCGGTGTTCCTGGACTCTGATTGGTGACACGCGGTGTTCCTGGACTCTGATTGGTGACACGCGGTGTTCCTGGATTCTGATTGGTGACACGCGGTGTTCCTGGACTCTGATTGGAGACACGCGATGTTCCTGGACTCTGATTGGTAACACGCGGTGTTCCTGGACTCTGATTGGTGACACGAGGTGTTCCTGGACTCTGATTGGAGACACGCGATGTTCCTGGACTCTGATTGGTAACACGCGGTGTTCCTGGACTCTGATTGGTGACACGCGGTGTTCCTGGACTCTGATTGGTGACACGCGATGTTCCTGGACTCTGATTGGTGAAACGCGGTGTTCCTGGACTCTGATTGGTGACACGCGGTGTTCCTGGACTCTGATTGGAGACACGCGGTGTTCCTGGACTCTGATTGGAGACACGCGGTGTTCCTGGACTCTGATTGGAGACACGCAGTGTTCCTGGACTCTGATTGGTGACACGCGGAGTTCCTGGACTCTGATTGGTGACACGCGGTGTTCCTGGACTCTGATTGGTGACACGCGGTGTTCCTGGACTCTGATTGGTGACACGCCGTGTTCCTGGACTCTGATTGGTGACACGCGGTGTTCCTGGACTCTGATTGGAGACACGCAGTGTTCCTGGACTCTGATTAGTGACACGCGGTGTTCCTGGACTCTGATTGGTGACACGCGGTGTTCCTGGACTCTGATTGGTGACACGCGGTATTCCTGGACTCTGATTGGTGACACGCGGTGTTCCTGGACTCTGATTGGTGACACGCGGTGTTCCCGGACTCTGATTGGTGACACGCGGTGTTCCCGGACTCTGATTGGAGACACGCGGTGTTCCTGGACTCTGATTGGTGACACGCGGTGTTCCTGGACTCTGATTGGTGACACGCGGTGTTTTTGGACTCTGATTGGTGACACGCGGTGTTCCTGGACTCTGATTGGTGACACGCGGTGTTCCTGGACTCGGATTTGTGACACGCAGTGTTCCTGGACTCTGATTGGTGACACGCGGTGTTCCTGGACTCTGATTGGTGACACGCAGTGTTCCTGGACTCTGATTGGAGACACGCGGTGTTCCTGGACTCTGATTGGTGACACGCGGTGTTCCTGGACTCTGATTGGAGACACGCGGTGTTCCTGGACTCTGATTGGAGACACGCGGTGTTCCTGGACTCTGATTGGTGACACGAGGTGTTCCTGGACTCTGATTGGTGACACGAGGTGTTCCTGGACTCTGATTGGGGACACGAGGTGTTCCTGGACTCTGATTGGAGACACGCGATGTTCCTGGACTCTGATTGGTAACACGCGGTGTTCCTGGACTCTGATTGGTGACACGAGGTGTTCCTGGACTCTGATTGGTGACATGCGGTGTTCCTGGACTCTGATTGGTGACATGCGGTGTTCCTGGACTCTGATTGGTGACACGCGGTGTTCCTGGACTCTGATTGGTGACACGCGGTGTTCCTGGATTCTGATTGGAGACACGCGGTGTTCCTGGACTCTGATTGGTGACACGCGGTGTTCCTGGACTCTGATTGGTGACACGCGGTGTTCCTGGACTCTGATTGGAGACACGCGGTGTTCCTGGACTCTGATTGGTGACACGCGGTGTTCCTGGACTCTGATTGGAGACACGCAGTGTTCCTGGACTCTGATTGGTGACACGCGGTGTTCCTGGACTCTGATTGGTGACACGCGGTGTTCCTGGACTCTGATTGGAGACACGCGGTGTTCCTGGACTCTGATTGGTGACACGCGGTGTTCCTGGACTCTGATTGGAGACACGCGGTGTTCCTGGACTCTGATTGGAGACACGCGGTGTTCCTGGACTCTGATTGGTGACACGAGGTGTTACTGGACTCTGATTGGTGACACGAGGTGTTCCTGGACTCTGATTGGTGACACGCGGTGTTCCTGGACTCTGATTGGTGACACGCGGTGTTCCTGGACTCTGATTGGAGACACGCGGTGTTCCTGGACTCTGATTGGAGACACGCGGTGTTCCTGGACTCTGATTGGAGACACGCGGTGTTCCTGGACTCTGATTGGAGACACGCGGTGTTCCTGGACTCTGATTGGTGACACGCGGTGTTCCTGGACTCTGATTGGAGACACGCGGTGTTCCTGGACTCTGATTGGAGACACGCGGTGTTCCTGGACTCTGATTGGTGACACGAGGTGTTACTGGACTCTGATTGGTGACACGAGGTGTTCCTGGACTCTGATTGGAGACACGCGGTGTTCCTGGACTCTGATTGGTAACACGCGGTGTTCCTGGACTCTGATTGGTGACACGAGGTGTTCCTGGACTCTGATTGGTGACACGCGATGTTCCTGGACTCTGATTGGTAACACGCGGTGTTCCTGGACTCTGATTGGTGACACGAGGTGTTCCTGGACTCTGATTGGTGACATGCGGTGTTCCTGGACTCTGATTGGTGACATGCGGTGTTCCTGGACTCTGATTGGTGACACGAGGTGTTCCTGGACTCTGATTGGAGACACGCGATGTTCCTGGACTCTGATTGGTAACACGCGGTGTTCCTGGACTCTGATTGGTGACACGAGGTGTTCCTGGACTCTGATTGGTGACACGCGGTGTTCCTGGACTCTGATTGGTGACATGCGGTGTTCCTGGACTCTGATTGGAGACACGCGGTGTTCCTGGACTCTGATTGGTGACACGCGGTGTTCCTGGACTCTGATTGGTGACACGCGGTGTTCCTGGACTCTGATTGGTGACATGCGGTGTTCCTGGACTCTGATTGGTGACACGCTGTGTTCCTGGACTCTGATTGGTGACACGCTGTGTTCCTGGACTCTGATTGGAGACACGCCGTGTTCCTGGACTCTGATTGGTGACACGCGGTGTTCCTGGACTCTGATTGGTGACACGCGGTGTTCCTGGACTCTGATTGGTGACACGCGGTGTTCCTGGACTCTGATTGGAGACACGCGGTGTTCCTGGACTCTGATTGGAGACACGCAGTGTTCCTGGGCTCTGATTGGTGACACGCGGTGTTCCTGGACTCTGATTGGTGACACGCGGTGTTCCTGGACTCTGATTGGTGACACGCGGTGTTCCTGGATTCTGATTGGTGACACGCGGTGTTCCTGGACTCTGATTGGAGACACGCGATGTTCCTGGACTCTGATTGGTAACACGCGGTGTTCCTGGACTCTGATTGGTGACACGAGGTGTTCCTGGACTCTGATTGGAGACACGCGATGTTCCTGGACTCTGATTGGTAACACGCGGTATTCCTGGACTCTGATTGGTGACACGCGGTGTTCCTGGACTCTGATTGGTGACACGCGATGTTCCTGGACTCTGATTGGTGAAACGCGGTGTTCCTGGACTCTGATTGGTGACACGCGGTGTTCCTGGACTCTGATTGGAGACACGCGATGTTCCTGGACTCTGATTGGTAACACGCGGTGTTCCTGGACTCTGATTGGTGACACGCGGTGTTCCTGGACTCTGATTGGAGACACGCGATGTTCCTGGACTCTGATTGGTGAAACGCGGTGTTCCTGGACTCTGATTGGTGACACGAGGTGTTCCTGGACTCTGATTGGAGACACGCGATGTTCCTGGACTCTGATTGGTAACACGCGGTGTTCCTGGACTCTGATTGGTGACACGAGGTGTTCCTGGACTCTGATTGGTGACATGCGGTGTTCCTGGACTCTGATTGGTGACACGCCGTGTTCCTGGACTCTGATTGGTGACACGCGGTGTTCCTGGACTCTGATTGGAGACACGCGGTGTTCCTGGACTCTGATTGGTGACACGCGGTGTTCCTGGACTCTGATTGGAGACAAGCGGTGTTCCTGGACTCTGATTGGAGACACGCAGTGTTCCTGGACTCTGATTGGAGACACGCAGTGTTCCTGGACTCTGATTGGAGACAAGCGGTGTTCCTGGACTCTGATTGGTGACACGTGGTGTTCCTGGACTCTGATTGGTGACACGCAGTGTTCCTGGACTCTGATTGGAGACAAGCGGTGTTCCTGGACTCTGATTGGTGACACGTGGTGTTCCTGGACTCTGATTGGTGACACGCAGTGTTCCTGGACTCTGATTGGAGACACGCGGTGTTCCTGGACTCTGATTGGAGACACGCGGTGTTCCTGGACTCTGATTGGAGACACGCGGTGTTCCTGGACTCTGATTGGAGACACGCGGTGTTCCTGGACTCTGATTGGTGACACGAGGTGTTCCTGGACTCTGATTGGTGACACGCGGTGTTCCTGGACTCTGATTGGTGACACGAGGTGTTCCTGGACTCTGATTGGAGACACGCGATGTTCCTGGACTCTGATTGGTAACACGCGGTGTTCCTGGACTCTGATTGGTGACACGAGGTGTTCCTGGACTCTGATTGGTGACACGCGGTGTTCCTGGACTCTGATTGGTGACACGCGGTGTTCCTGGACTCTGATTGGTGACACGCGGTGTTCCTGGACTCTGATTGGAGACACGCAGTGTTCCTGGACTCTGATTGCAGACACGCGGTGTTCCTGGACTCTGATTGGTGACACGCGGTGTTCCTGGACTCTGATTGGTGACACGAGGTGTTCCTGGACTCTGATTGGAGACACGCAGTGTTCCTGGACTCTGATTGGAGACACGCGATGTTCCTGGACTCTGATTGGTAACACGCAGTGTTCCTGGACTCTGATTGGTGACACGAGGTGTTCCTGGACTCTGATTGGTGACATGCGGTGTTCCTGGACTCTGATTGGTGACACGCGGTGTTCCTGGACTCTGATTGGTGACATGAGGTGTTCCTGGACTCTGATTGGAGACACGCAGTGTTCCTGGACTCTGATTGGAGACACGCGGTGTTCCTGGACTCTGATTGGAGACACGCAGTGTTCCTGGACTCTGATTGGTGACACGCGGTGTTCCTGGACTCTGATTGGTGACACACTGTGTTCCTGGACTCTGATTGGAGACACGCGGTGTTCCTGGACTCTGATTGGAGACACGCAGTGTTCCTGGACTCTGATTAATGACACGCGGTGTTCCTGGACTCTGATTGGAGACACGCAGTGTTCCTGGACTCTGATTGGTGACACGCGGTGTTCCTGGACTCTGATTGGAGACACGCGGTGTTCCTGGACTCTGATTGGTGACACGCGGTGTTCCTGGACTCTGATTGGTGACACGCAGTGTTCCTGGACTCTGATTGGAGACACGCGGTGTTCCTGGACTCTGATTGGTGACACACTGTGTTCCTGGACTCTGATTGGAGACACTCTGATTGGTGACACGCAGTGTTCCTTGACTCTGATTGGTGACACGCGGTGTTCCTGGACTCTGATTGGTGACACACGGTGTTCCTGGGCTCTGATTGTTGACACACGGTGTTCCTGGACTCTGATTGGTGACACGCAGTGTTCCTGGACTCTGATTGGTGACACGCGGTGTTCCTGGACTCTGATTGGTGACACGCGGTGTTCCTGGGCTCTGATTGGTGACACGCGGTGTTCCTGGACTCTGATTGGAGACACGCGGTGTTCCTGGACTCTGATTGGTGACACGCGGTGTTCCTGGACTCTGATTGTTGACACACGGTGTTCCTGGACTCTGATTGGTGACACGCTGTGTTCCTGGACTCTGATTGGTGACACGCCGTGTTCCTGGACTCTGATTGGAGACACGCCGTGTTCCTGGACTCTGATTGGTGACACGCGGTGTTCCTGGACTCTGATTGGTGACATGCGGTGTTCCTGGACTCTGATTGGTGACACGCGGTGTTCCTGGACTCTGATTGGAGACACGCGGTGTTCCTGGACTCTGATTGGAGACACGCAGTGTTCCTGGGCTCTGATTGGTGACACGCGGTGTTCCTGGACTCTGATTGGTGACACGCGGTGTTCCTGGACTCTGATTGGTGACACACGGTGTTCCTGGATTCTGATTGGTGACACGCGGTGTTCCTGGACTCTGATTGGAGACACGCGATGTTCCTGGACTCTGATTGGTAACACGCGGTGTTCCTGGACTCTGATTGGTGACACGAGGTGTTCCTGGACTCTGATTGGAGACACGCGATGTTCCTGGACTCTGATTGGTGACACGCGGTGTTCCTGGACTCTGATTGGTGACACGAGGTGTTCCTGGACTCTGATTGGAGACACGCGATGTTCCTGGACTCTGATTGGTGAAACGCGGTGTTCCTGGACTCTGATTGGTGACACGAGGTGTTCCTGGACTCTGATTGGAGACACGCGATGTTCCTGGACTCTGATTGGTAACACGCGGTGTTCCTGGACTCTGATTGGTGACACGAGGTGTTCCTGGACTCTGATTGGTGACACGCGGTGTTCCTGGACTCTGATTGGTGACACGCGGTGTTCCTGGGCTCTGATTGTTGACACACGGTGTTCCTGGACTCTGATTGGTGACACGCAGTGTTCCTGGACTCTGATTGGTGACACGCAGTGTTCCTTGACTCTGATTGGTGACACGCGGTGTTCCTGGACTCTGATTGGTGACACACGGTGTTCCTGGGCTCTGATTGTTGACACACGGTGTTCCTGGACTCTGATTGGTGACACGCGGTGTTCCTGGACTCTGATTGGTGACACGCGGTGTTCCTGGGCTCTGATTGGTGACACGCGGTGTTCCTGGACTCTGATTGGAGACACGCGGTGTTCCTGGACTCTGATTGGTGACACGCGGTGTTCCTGGACTCTGATTGTTGACACGCGGTGTTCCTGGACTGTGATTGGAGACACGCGGTGTTCCTGGACTCTGATTGGAGACACGCTGTGTTCCTGGACTCTGATTGGAGACACGCGGTGTTCCTGGACTCTGATTAGTGACACGCGGTGTTCCTGGACTCTGATTGGAGACACGCGGTGTTCCTGGACTCTGATTGGTGACACGCGGTGTTCCTGGACTCTGATTGGAGACACGCGGTGTTCCTGGACTCTGATTAGTGACACGCGGTGTTCCTGGACTCTGATTGGAGACACGCGGTGTTCCTGGACTCTGATTGGTGACACGTGGTGTTCCTGGACTCTGATTGGAGACACGCGGTGTTCCTGGACTCTGATTGGAGACAGGCGGTGTTCCTGGACTCTGATTGGTGACACGCGGTGTTCCTGGACTCTGATTGGTGACACGCGGTGTTCCTGGACTCTGATTGGAGACACGCGGTGTTCCTGGACTCTGATCGGTGACACGCGGTGTTCCTGGACTCTGATTGGTGACACGAGGTGTTCCTGGACTCTGATTGGAGACACGCAGTGTTCCTGGACTCTGATTGGTGACACGCGGTGTTCCTGGACTCTGATTGGTGACACGCGGTGTTCCTGGACTCTGATTGGTGACACGCGGTGTTCCTGGATTCTGATTGGTTACACGCGGTGTTCCTGGACTCTGATTGGAGACACGCGGTGTTCCTGGACTCTGATTGGTGACACGCGGTGTTCCTGGACTCTGATTGGTGACACGCGGTGTTCCTGGACTCTGATTGTTGACACGCGGTGTTCCTGGACTCTGATTGGTGACACGCGGTGTTACTGGACTCTGATTGGTGACACGCGGTGTTCCTGGACTCTGATTGGTGACACGCGGTGTTCCTGGACTCTGATTGGTGACACGCTGTGTTCCTGGACTCTGATTGGTGACACGCTGTGTTCCTGGACTCTGATTGGAGACACGCGGTGTTCCTGGACTCTGATTAGTGACACGCGGTGTTCCTGGACTCTGATTGGAGACACGCGGTGTTCCTGGACTCTGATTGGTGACACGCGGTGTTACTGGACTCTGATTGGTGACACGCGGTGTTCCTGGACTCTGATTGGTGACACGCGGTGTTCCTGGACTCTGATTGTTGACACGCGGTGTTCCTGGGCTCTGATTGGTGACACGCGGTGTTCCTGGACTCTGATTGGTGACACGCGGTGTTCCTGGACTCTGATTGGAGACACGCTGTGTCCCTGGACTCTGATTGGTGACACGCGGTGTTCCTGGACTCTGATTGGAGACACGCTGTGTCCCTGGACTCTGATTGGTGACACGCGGTGTTCCTGGACTCTGATTGGTGACACGCAGTGTTCCTGGACTCTGATTGGTGACACGCGGTGTTCCTGGACTCTGATTGGTGACACGCGGTGTTCCTGGACTCTGATTGGAGACACGCGGTGTTCCTGGACTCTGATTGGTGACACGCGGTGTTCCTGGACTCTGATTGGTGACACGAGGTGTTCCTGGACTCTGATTGGTGACACGCGGTGTTCCTGGGCTCTGATTGGTGACACGCGGTGTTCCTGGACTCTGATTGGTGACACGCTGTGTTCCTGGACTCTGATTGTTGACACGCGGTGTTCCTGGACTCTGATTGGTGACACGCGGTGTTCCTGGACTCTGATTGGTGACACGCTGTGTTCCTGGACTCTGATTGTTGACACGCGGTGTTCCTGGACTCTGATTGGTGACACGCGGTGTTCCTGGACTCTGATTGGTGACACGCGGTGTTCCTGGACTCTGATTGGTGACACGCGGTGTTACTGGACTCTGATTGGTGACACGCGGTGTTCCTGGACTCTGATTGGTGACACGCGGTGTTCCTGGACTCTGATTGGTGACACGCGGTGTTCCTGGACTCTGATTGGTGACACGCAGTGTTCCTGGACTCTGATTGGTGACACGCTGTGTTCCTGGACTCTGATTGTTGACACGCGGTGTTCCTGGACTCTGATTGGTGACACGCGGTGTTCCTGGACTCTGATTGGTGACACGCGGTGTTCCTGGACTCTGATTGGTGACACGCGGTGTTCCTGGACTCTGATTGGTGACACGCGGTGTTCCTGGACTCTGATTGGAGACACGCGGTGTTCCTGGACTCTGATTGGTGACACGCGGTGTTCCTGGACTCTGATTGGTGACACGCGGTGTTCCTGGACTCTGATTGTTGACACGCGGTGTTCCTGGACTCTGATTGGTGACACGCAGTGTTCCTGGACTCTGATTGGTGACACGCGGTGTTCCTGGACTCTGATTGGAGACACGCGGTGTTCCTGGACTCTGATTGGTGACACGCGGTGTTCCTGGACTCTGATTGTTGACACGCGGTGTTCCTGGGCTCTGATTGGAGACACGCTGTGTCCCTGGACTCTGATTGGAGACACGCGGTGTTCCTGGACTCTGATTGGTGACACGCGGTGTTCCTGGACTCTGATTGGTGACACGCAGTGTTCCTGGACTCTGATTGGTGACACGCGGTGTTCCTGGACTCTGATTGGTGACACGCGGTGTTCCTGGACTCTGATTGGAGACACGCGGTGTTCCTGGACTCTGATTGGTGACACGCGGTGTTCCTGGACTCTGATTGGTGACACGCCGTGTTCCTGGACTCTGATTGGTGACACGAGGTGTTCCTGGACTCTGATTGGTGACACGCGGTGTTCCTGGGCTCTGATTGGTGACACGCGGTGTTCCTGGACTCTGATTGTTGACACGCGGTGTTCCTGGGCTCTGATTGGTGACACGCGGTGTTCCTGGACTCTGATTGGTGACACGCGGTGTTCCTGGACTCTGATTGGTGACACGCCGTGTTCCTGGACTCTGATTGGAGACACGCTGTGTCCCTGGACTCTGATTGGTGACACGCGGTGTTCCTGGACTCTGATTGGAGACACGCTGTGTCCCTGGACTCTGATTGGTGACACGCAGTGTTCCTGGACTCTGATTGGTGACACGCGGTGTTCCTGGACTCTGATTGGTGACACGCGGTGTTCCTGGACTCTGATTGGAGACACGCGGTGTTCCTGGACTCTGATTGGTGACACGCGGTGTTCCTGGACTCTGATTGGAGACACGCGGTGTTCCTGGACTCTGATTGGAGACACGCCATGTTCCTGGACTCTGATTGGAGACACGCGGTGTTCCTGGACTCTGATTGGTGACACGCTGTGTTCCTGGACTCTGATTGGTGACACGCGGTGTTCCTGGACTCTGATTGGTGACACGCGGTGTTCCTGGACTCTGATTGGTGACACGCGGTGTTCCTGGACTCTGATTGGTGACACGCGGTGTTCCTGGACTCTGATTGGTGACACGCGGTGTTCCTGGACTCTGATTGGTTCTCTTTAAGGATTCTGGTCCCAAACTCTAACTGGTCAGAGGAGATGTTCCGGGACTGTGATTGGCTTTCAGGTTTGGAGGAGGCGTGGTCTGGCTCAGTTTGGTATTTCCAGGGACAAACCCCTCCCCCTCGTGACTGGAAAGCTGAGAGTGTGGTCCGGGCACAGGAAGGGTTAACTGCTCTGCAGAACAGAGGAGGGGCGGGGTCCGGTTGGGTTCCGAGCTCTGATTGGCGGAAGGTAAAGCCTGGCGACAGTCCTCCTCCCAATAAGCGGTAGTTGTGGTAAATGAGTGACTGACAGGTGGGGTTCCGCCCAAAGGGAGGAGTAATGTAACCCCCCCTTCCCTCCCCCCGCGCCGGGGATTCAATTGGAATGACCCCGCGGAGCTGATGTGGGGGGAGGGAAGAACCATTCCAGGAGGGGGGAGGGCGGAATTCAATAATTCACTCCACATAAAATCCAATCCTCTCCGCATGGGAGCTCCGCCCACTGAACATGGACTTCGTGATTGGCGGAGAGGTGTGAGAAGTTAGTTTGGTCCAATCAGGGAGAAGGAATTCCCTGGCCGGTGATCATCACTGTCAGAGGGAGATGAATGAGGAGCGACATGACTGACCGGAGACCTTCATTCCCTCCACTCTTCATCATCACCGCCATCCTCATCATCCCCTCCATCCTCATCTTCACCATCCTTCATCCTCATCATCACCACCATCCTCATCATCCCCTTCATCCTCATCATCACCGCCATCCTCATCATCCCCTCCATCCTCATCCTCACCATCCTTCATCCTCATCATCCCCTCCATCCTCATCATCACCATCCTTCTTCCTCATCATCCCCTCCATCCTCATCCTCACCACCATCCACATCATCCTCATCCACATCATCCTCATCATCCCCTTCATCCTCATCATCACCGCCATCCTCATCCTCATCTTCACCATCCTTCATCCTCATCATCACCGCCATCCTCATCATCACCGCCATCCTCATCATCACCTCCATCCTCATCATCACCGCCATCCTCATCATCACCGCCATCCTCATCATCACCGCCATCCTCATCATCACCGCCATCCTCATCATCTCCTCCATCCTCATCATCACCGCCATCCTCATCATCCCCTCCATCCTCATCATCACCGCCATCCTCATCATCACCGCCATCCTCATCATCACCGCCATCCTCATCATCTCCTCCATCCTCATCATCACCGCCATCCTCATCATCTCCTCCATCCTCATCATCACCGCCATCCTCATCATCACCGCCATCCTCATCATCACCTCCATCCTCATCATCACCTCCATCCTCATCATCACCGCCATCCTCATCATCTCCTCCATCCTCATCATCACCGCCATCCTCATCATCACCGCCATCCTCATCATCACCTCCATCCTCATCATCCTCATCATCACCACCATCCCCTCCATCCTCATCATCACCGCCATCCTCATCATCTCCTCCATCCTCATCATCACCGCCATCCTCATCATCTCCTCCATCCTCATCATCCCCTCCTTCATCCTCATCATCACCGCCTTCCTCATCATCTCCTCCATCCTCATCCTCATCTTCACCATCCTTCATCCTCATCATCACCACCTTCCTCATCATCACCGCCATCCTCATCCTCATCATCACCACCATCCTCATCATCACCATCCTTCATCCTCATCATCTCCTCCATCCTCATCATCACCTCCATCCTCATCATCACCGCCATCCTCATCATCTCCATCATCCTCATCATCACCGCCATCCTCATCATCACCGCCATCCTCATCATCCTCATCATCACCTCCATCCTCATCATCACCGCCATCCTCATCATCACCTCCATCCTCATCATCCTCATCATCACCACCATCCCCTCCATCCTCATCATCACCACCATCCCCTCCATCCTCATCATCACCTCCATCCTCATCATCACCGCCATCCTCATCATCTCCTCCATCCTCATCATCACCGCCATCCTCATCATCTCCTCCATCCTCATCATCCCCTCCTTCATCCTCATCATCACCGCCTTCCTCATCATCTCCTCCATCCTCATCCTCATCTTCACCATCCTTCATCCTCATCATCACCACCTTCCTCATCATCACCGCCATCCTCATCCTCATCATCACCACCATCCTCATCATCACCATCCTTCATCCTCATCATCTCCTCCATCCTCATCATCACCTCCATCCTCATCATCACCGCCATCCTCATCATCTCCATCATCCTCATCATCACCGCCATCCTCATCATCACCGCCATCCTCATCATCCTCATCATCACCGCCATCCTCATCATCTCCTCCATCCTCATCATCACCGCCATCCTCATCATCCCCTCCATCCTCATCATCACCGCCATCCTCATCATCACCTCCATCCTCATCATCACCTCCATCCTCATCATCACCGCCATCCTCATCATCACCTCCATCCTCATCATCACCGCCATCCTCATCATCTCCTCCATCCTCATCATCACCGCCATCCTCATCATCTCCTCCATCCTCATCATCACCGCCATCCTCATCATCACCGCCATCCTCATCATCACCGTCATCCTCATCATCACCTCCATCCTCATCATCACCGCCATCCTCATCATCACCTCCATCCTCATCATCCTCATCATCACCACCATCCCCTCCATCCTCATCATCACCGCCATCCTCATCATCCCCTCCATCCTCATCATCCCCTCCTTCATCCTCATCATCACCGCCTTCCTCATCATCTCCTCCATCCTCATCCTCATCTTCACCATCCTTCATCCTCATCATCACCACCTTCCTCATCATCACCGCCATCCTCATCCTCATCATCACCACCATCCTCATCATCACCATCCTTCATCCTCATCATCTCCTCCATCCTCATCATCTCCATCATCCTCATCATCACCGCCATCCTCATCATCACCGCCATCCTCATCATCCTCATCATCACCGCCATCCTCATCATCTCCTCCATCCTCATCATCACCGCCATCCTCATCATCCCTTCCATCCTCATCATCCTCATCATCTCCTCCATCCTCATCATCACCACCATCCTCATCATCACCGCCATCCTCATCATCTCCTCCATCCTCATCATCACCGCCTTCCTCATCATCACCTCCTTCCTCATCATCACCTCCATCCTCATCATCACCGCCATCCTCATCATCCCCTCCATCCTCATCATCACCACCATCATCCTCATCATCACCGCCATCCTCATCATCATCCTCACCATCCTCATCATCCTCACCTTCTTTCATCATCACCGCCATCCTCATCATCCTCATCATCACCGCCATCCTCATCATCATCCTCATCATCACCGCCATCCTCATCATCCCCTCCATCCTCATCATCACCACCATCCTCATCATCCTCACCATCCCCTCCATCCTCATCATCACCTCCATCCTCATCATCACCTCCATCCTCATCATCACCGCCATCCTCATCATCCCCTCCATCCTCATCATCACCACCATCCTCATCATTCCCTCCATCCTCATCATCATCCTCATCATCACCGCCATCCTCATCATCACCGCCATCCTCATCATCCTCATCCACATCATCCTCATCATCATCCTCATCATCACCGCCATCCTCATCATCACCGTCATCCTCATCATCATCCTCACCATCCTCATCATCACCGCCATCCTCATCATCACCATCATCCTCATCATCATCCTCACCATCCTCATCATCACCACTATCCTCATCATCACCACCATCCTCATCATCCTCATCATCACCACCATCATCCTCATCATCATCCTCATCATCACCGCCATCCTCATCATCACCTCCCTCCTCATCATCCCCTCCATCCTCATCTTCACCATCCTTCATCCTCATCATCACCGCCATCCCCTCCATCCTCATCATCACCGCCATCCTCATCATCATCCTCACCATCCTCATCATCCTCACCTTCTTTCATCATCACCGCCATCCTCATCATCCTCACCATCATCCTCATCATCACCGCCATCCTCATCATCCTCATCATCATCCTCATCATCACCGCCATCCTCATCATCACCGCCATCCTCATCATCCTCATCATCCCCTCCATCCTCATCATCACCTCCATCCTCATCATCCCCTCCATCCTCATCATCACCACCATCCTCATCATCCCCTCCATCCTCATCATCATCACCTCCATCCTCATCATCATCACCTCCATCCTCATCATCCCCTCCATCATCCTCATCCTCACCACCATCCTCATCATCCCCTCCATCCTCATCCTCACCGCCATCCTCATCATCCCCTCCATCCTCATCATCCCCTCCATCCTCATCATCCTCACCGCCATCCTCATCATCACCGCCATCCTCATCATCACCGCCATCCTCATCATCACCGCCATCCTCATCATCCCCTCCATCCTCATCATCCCCTCCATCCTCATCATCACCGCCATCCTCATCATCATCACCATCCTCATCATTCCCTCCATCCTCATCATACCCATCATCCCCTCCATCCTCATCATTCCCATCATCCCCTCCATCCTCATCCTCATCATCCCCTCCATCCTCATCATCACCACCATCATCCTCATCATCCCCTCCATCCTCATCCTCACCGCCATCCTCATCATCCCCTCCATCCTCATCATCCTCACCGCCATCCTCCATCCTCATCACCCCCTCCATCCTCATCATCACCCCCTCCATCCTCATCATCATCCTCACCATCCTCATCACCACCAACATTCTCATCATCACCGCCATCCTCATCATCCTCACCGCCATCCTCATCATCACCGCCATCCTCATCATCACCGCCATCCTCATCATCCTCACCGCCACCCTCATCATCACCGCCATCCTCATCATCACCGCCATCCTCATCATCCTCACCATCCTCATCATCCCCTCCATCCTCTTTATCCTCACCGCCATCCTCATCATCACCGCCATCCTCATCATCCTCACCGCCATCCTCATCATCCCCTCCATCCTCATCATACCCATCATCCCCTCCATCCTCATCATCCCCATCATCCCCTCCATCCTCATCATCCCCTCCATCCTCATCCTCATCATTCCCTCCATCCTCATCATCCCCTCCATCCACATCATCATCCTTCATCATCCCCTCCATCCTCACCATCCTCATCACTGCCATCCTCATCATCCTCATCCCCATCATCCTCCTCATCACCACCATCATCCTCATCATCCCCTCCATCCTCATCATCATCCCCTCCATCCTCATCATTCCCTCCATCCTCATCATCCCCTCCATCCTTATCATCCTCACCGCCATCCTCATCATCACCACCATCCTCATCCCCTCCATCCTCATCATCATCCTCATCATCATCCTCACCATACTCATCATCACCGCCATCCTCATCATCCTCATCACCACCAACATCCTCATCATCACCGCCATCCTCATCATCCTCACTGCCATCCTCATCATCACCGCCATCCTCATCATCCTCACCATCCTCATCATTTCCTCCATCCTCATCATCCCCTCCATCCTCATCATCCCCTCCATCCTCATCATCCCCTCCATCCTCATCATCACAGCCATCCTCATCATCACCGCCATCCTCATCATCACCACCATCCTCATCATCACCGCCATCCTCATCATCACCACCATCCTCATCATCATCACCATCTTTATCATCACCGCCATCCTCATCATCACCACCATCCTCATCATCACCGCCATCCTCATCATCACCGCCATCCTCATCATCACCACCATCCTCATCATCATCATCACCATCCTCATCATCATCACCATCCTCATCATCACCGCCATCCTCATCATCACCGTCATCCTCATCATCACCACCATCCTCATCATCACCGTCATCCTCATCATCACCACCATCCTCATCATCATCACCATCCTCATCATCACCGCCATCCTCATCATTACCATCCTTCATCATCCCCGCCATCCTCATCATCCTCACCGCCATCCTCATCCTCACCGCCATCCTGATCATCATCCTCATCATCCCCTCCATCCTCATCATCCCCTCCATCATCATCCTCATCATCCCCTCCATCCTCATCATCCCCTCCATCCTCATCACCACCAACATCCTCATCATCCTCATCATCACCGCCATCCTCATCATCCTCACCGCCATCCTCATCATCACTGCCATCCTCATCATCCCCTCCATCCTCATCATCCTCACCGCCATCCTCATCATCCCCTCCATCCTCATCATCACCGCCATCCTCATCATCCTCACCGCCATCCTCATCATCCCCTCCATCCTCATCATCCTCACCGCCATCCTCATCATCCTCATCATCACCTCCATCCTCATCATCACCGCCATCCTCATCATCCTCACCGCCATCCTCATCATCCTCATCATCACCGCCATCCTCATCATCCTCACCGCCATCCTCATCATCCCCTCCATCCTCATCATCACCGCCATCCTCATCATCCTCACCGCCATCCTCATCATCCTCATCATCACCGCCATCCTCATCATCATCACTGCCATCCTCATCATCCCCTCCATCCTCATCATCCTCACCGCCATCCTCATCATCCCCTCCATCCTCATCATCACCGCCTTCCTCATCATCCTCACCGCCATCCTCATCACCACCTTCTCCATCACACCATGACACCAGTTATAGGGCCCCCTATGGGGGTCTCACCATGATACCAGTTATAGGGCCCCCTATGGGGGTCTCACCATGATACCAGTTATAGGGCCCCCTATTGGGGTCACACCCTGACACCAGCTATAGGGCCCCCTTTGGGGGTCACACCAGTTATAGGGCCCCTTTGGGGGTCGCACCATGATACCAGTTAGAGGGCCCCCCTATTGGGGTCACACCATGACATCAGTTATAGGGCCCCCTATGGGGGTGACACCAGTTATAGGGCCACCTTTGGGGGTCACACCATGATACCAGTTATAGGGCCCTCTATGGGGGTCACACCATGATACCAGTTATAGGGCCCTCTATGGGGGTCACACCATGATACCAGTTATAGGGCCCCCTATGGGGGTGACACCAGTTATAGGGCCCCCTTTGGGGGTCACACCATGATACCAGTTATAGGGCCCCCTATGGGGGTCATACCATGATACCAGTTATAGGGCCCCCTATGGGGGTCTCACCATGATACCATTTATAGTGCCCCCTATGGGGGTCATACCATGATACCAGTTATAGGGCCCCCTATGGGGGTCTCACGATGATACCAGTTTTAGGGCCCCCTATTGGGGTCACACCCTGACACCAGCTATAGGGCCCCCTTTGGGGGTCACACCAGTTATAGGGCCCCTTTGGGGGTCACACCATGATACCAGTTATAGGGCCCTCTATGGGGGTCACACCATGATACCAGTTATAGGGCCCCCTATGGGGGTGACACCAGTTATAGGGCCCCCTTTGGGGGTCACACCATGACACCAGTTATAGGGCCCCCTATGGGGGTCTCACCATGATACCAGTTATAGGGCCCCCTATGGGGGTCATACCATGATACCAGTTATAGGGCCCCCTATGGGGGTCTCACCATGATACCAGTTATAGGGCCCCCTATGGGGGTCTCACCATGATACCAGTTATAGGGCCCCCTATGGGGGTCTCACCATGATACCAGTTATAGGGCCCCCTATTGGGGTCACACCCTGACACCAGCTATAGGGCCCCCTTTGGGGGTCACACCAGTTATAGGGCCCCTTTGGGGGTCGCACCATGATACCAGTTAGAGGGCCCCCCTATTGGGGTCACACCATGACATCAGTTATAGGGCCCCCTATGGGGGTGACACCAGTTATAGGGCCACCTTTGGGGGTCACACCATGATACCAGTTATAGGGCCCTCTATGGGGGTCACACCATGATACCAGTTATAGGGCCCCCTATGGGGGTCATACCATGATACCAGTTATAGGGCCCCCTATGGGGGTCTCACCATGATACCAGTTATAGGGCCCCCTATGGGGGTCATACCATGATACCAGTTATAGGGCCCCCTATGGGGGTCATACCATGATACCAGTTATAGGGCCCCCTATGGGGGTCTCACGATGATACCAGTTATAGGGCCCCCTATTGGGGTCACACCCTGACACCAGCTATAGGGCCCCCTATGGGGGTGACACCAGTTATAGGGCCCCTTTGGGGGTCGCACCATGATACCAGTTATAGGGCCCCCCTATTGGGGTCACACCATGACATCAGTTATAGGGCCCCCTATGGGGGTGACACCAGTTATAGGGCCACCTTTGGGGGTCACACCATGATACCAGTTATAGGGCCCTCTATGGGGGTCACACCATGATACCAGTTATAGGGCCCCCTATGAGGGTCACACCATGATATCAGTTATAGGGCCCCCTATGGGGGTGACACCAGTTATAGGGCCCCCTTTGGGGGTCACACCATGATACCAGTTATAGGGCCCCCCTATGGGGGTCACACCATGATACCAGTTATAGGGCCCCCAATGGGGGTAACACCAGTTATGGGGCCCCCTATGGGGGTCTCACCATTATACCAGTTATAGGGCCCCCTATGGGGGGTCTCACCATGATACCAGTTATAGGGCACCCTATGAGGGTCACACCATGACACCAGCTATAGGGCCCCCTATGGGGGTCACACCAGTTATAGGGCCCTCTATGGGGGTCACACCATGATACCAGTTATAGGGCCCCCTATGGGGATCACACCATGACACCAGCTATAGGGCCCCCTATGGGGGTCACACCAGTTATAGGGCCCTCTATGGGGGTCACACCATGATACCAGTTATAGGGCCCCCTATGAGGGTCACACCATGATACCAGTTATAGGGCCCCCTATGGGGGTCACACCATGATACCAGTTATAGGGCCCTTTATGGGGGTCACACCATGATTCCAGTTATAGGGCCCTCTATGGGGGTCACACCATGATACCAGTTATAGGGCCCCCTATGAGGGTCACACCATGAAACCAGTTATAGGGCCCTTTATGGGGGTCACACCATGATACCGGTTATAGGGCCCCCCTATGGGGGTCACACCAGTTATAGGGCCCCCTTTGGGGGTCACACCATGATACCAGTTTTAGGGCCCCCTTTGGGGGGTCACACCATGATACCAGTTATAGGGCCCCCTATGGGGGTCTCACCATGATACCAGTTATAGGGCCCCCTATGGGGGTCTCACCATGATACCAGTTTTAGGGCCCCCTTTGGGGGGTCACACCATGATACCAGTTATAGGGCCCCCTATGGGGGTCTCACCATGATACCAGTTATAGGGCCCCCTATGGGGGTCTCACCATGATACCAGGTTTAGGGCCCCCTATTGGGGTCACACCCTGACACCAGCTATAGGGCCCCCTTTGGGGGTCACACCAGTTATAGGGCCCCTTTGGGGGTCACACCATGATACCAGTTATAGGGCCCTCTATGGGGGTCACACCATGATACCAGTTATAGGGCCCCCTATGGGGGTGACACCAGTTATAGGGCCCCCTTTGGGGGTCACACCATGACACCAGTTATAGGGCCCCCTATGGGGGTCTCACCATGATACCAGTTATAGGGCCCCCTATGGGGGTCATACCATGATACCAGTTATAGGGCCCCCTATGGGGGTCTCACCATGATACCAGTTATAGGGCCCCCTATGGGGGTCTCACCATGATACCAGTTATAGGGCCCCCTATGGGGGTCTCACCATGATACCAGTTATAGGGCCCCCTATTGGGGTCACACCCTGACACCAGCTATAGGGCCCCCTTTGGGGGTCACACCAGTTATAGGGCCCCTTTGGGGGTCGCACCATGATACCAGTTAGAGGGCCCCCCTATTGGGGTCACACCATGACATCAGTTATAGGGCCCCCTATGGGGGTGACACCAGTTATAGGGCCACCTTTGGGGGTCACACCATGATACCAGTTATAGGGCCCTCTATGGGGGTCACACCATGATACCAGTTATAGGGCCCCCTATGGGGGTCATACCATGATACCAGTTATAGGGCCCCCTATGGGGGTCTCACCATGATACCAGTTATAGGGCCCCCTATGGGGGTCATACCATGATACCAGTTATAGGGCCCCCTATGGGGGTCATACCATGATACCAGTTATAGGGCCCCCTATGGGGGTCTCACGATGATACCAGTTATAGGGCCCCCTATTGGGGTCACACCCTGACACCAGCTATAGGGCCCCCTATGGGGGTGACACCAGTTATAGGGCCCCTTTGGGGGTCGCACCATGATACCAGTTATAGGGCCCCCCTATTGGGGTCACACCATGACATCAGTTATAGGGCCCCCTATGGGGGTGACACCAGTTATAGGGCCACCTTTGGGGGTCACACCATGATACCAGTTATAGGGCCCTCTATGGGGGTCACACCATGATACCAGTTATAGGGCCCCCTATGAGGGTCACACCATGATATCAGTTATAGGGCCCCCTATGGGGGTGACACCAGTTATAGGGCCCCCTTTGGGGGTCACACCATGATACCAGTTATAGGGCCCCCCTATGGGGGTCACACCATGATACCAGTTATAGGGCCCCCAATGGGGGTAACACCAGTTATGGGGCCCCCTATGGGGGTCTCACCATTATACCAGTTATAGGGCCCCCTATGGGGGGTCTCACCATGATACCAGTTATAGGGCACCCTATGAGGGTCACACCATGACACCAGCTATAGGGCCCCCTATGGGGGTCACACCAGTTATAGGGCCCTCTATGGGGGTCACACCATGATACCAGTTATAGGGCCCCCTATGGGGATCACACCATGACACCAGCTATAGGGCCCCCTATGGGGGTCACACCAGTTATAGGGCCCTCTATGGGGGTCACACCATGATACCAGTTATAGGGCCCCCTATGAGGGTCACACCATGATACCAGTTATAGGGCCCCCTATGGGGGTCACACCATGATACCAGTTATAGGGCCCTTTATGGGGGTCACACCATGATTCCAGTTATAGGGCCCTCTATGGGGGTCACACCATGATACCAGTTATAGGGCCCCCTATGAGGGTCACACCATGAAACCAGTTATAGGGCCCTTTATGGGGGTCACACCATGATACCGGTTATAGGGCCCCCCTATGGGGGTCACACCAGTTATAGGGCCCCCTTTGGGGGTCACACCATGATACCAGTTTTAGGGCCCCCTTTGGGGGGTCACACCATGATACCAGTTATAGGGCCCCCTATGGGGGTCTCACCATGATACCAGTTATAGGGCCCCCTATGGGGGTCTCACCATGATACCAGTTTTAGGGCCCCCTTTGGGGGGTCACACCATGATACCAGTTATAGGGCCCCCTATGGGGGTCTCACCATGATACCAGTTATAGGGCCCCCTATGGGGGTCTCACCATGATACCAGGTTTAGGGCCCCCTATTGGGGTCACACCCTGACACCAGCTATAGGGCCCCCTTTGGGGGTCACACCAGTTATAGGGCCCCTTTGGGGGTCACACCATGATACCAGTTATAGGGCCCTCTATGGGGGTCACACCATGATACCAGTTATAGGGCCCCCTATGGGGGTGACACCAGTTATAGGGCCCCCCTATGGGGGTCACACCATGATACCAGTTATAGGGCCCCCAATGGGGGTCACACCAGTTATAGGGCCCCCTATGGGGTCTCACCATTATACCAGTTATAGGGCCCCCTATGGGGGGTCTCACCATGATACCAGTTATAGGGCCCTCTATGGGGGTCACACCATGATACCAGTTATAGGGCCCCCTATGGGGATCACACCATGACACCAGCTATAGGGCCCCCTATGGGGGTCACACCAGTTATAGGGCCCTCTATGGGGGTCACACCATGATACCAGTTATAGGGCCCCCTATGAGGGTCACACCATGATACCAGTTATAGGGCCCCCTATGGGGGTCACACCATGATACCAGTTATAGGGCCCTTTATGGGGGTCACACCATGATACCAGTTATAGGGCCCCCTATGGGGGTCACACCATGATACCAGTTATAGGGCCCTTTATGGGGGTCTCACCATGATTCCAGTTATAGGGCCCTCTATGGGGGTCACACCATGATACCAGTTATAGGGCCCCCTATGAGGGTCACACCATGAAACCAGTTATAGGGCCCTTTATGGGGGTCACACCATGATACCGGTTATAGGGCCCCCCTATGGGGGTCACACCAGTTATAGGGCCCCCTTTGGGGGTCACACCATGATACCAGTTATAGGGCCCTCTATGGGGGTCTCACCATGATACCAGTTATAGGGCCCCCTATGGGGGTTACACCAGTTATAGTGCCCCCTATGGGGGTCACACCATGACACCAGTTATAAGGCCCCCTATGGGGGTCACACCATGACACCAGTTATAGGGCCCTCTATGGGGGTCACACCATGATACCAGTTATAGGGCCCCCTATGGGGGTCTCACCATGATACCAGTTATAGGGCCCCCTATGGGGCTCTCACCATGATACCAGTTATAGGGCCCCCTATGGGGGTCACACCATGACACAAGTTATAGGGCCCCCTATGGGGGTCACACCATGATACCAGTTATAGGGCCCCCTATGGGGGTCACACCATGATTCCAGTTATAGGGCCCCCTAGGGGGGTCACACCATGATACCAGTTATAGGGCCCCCTATGGGGGTCACAC